>NC_069501.1:1100321518-1100604018 GCF_027579735.1 Bombina bombina
CACTGAGTCAGAGAAACCTCTATGACTAAGCACTAGGCATTCAATTTCTATACCTTCAAATTTAATGATTTGAGATCGTGATGGAAAAACGGACCTGGAGACAGAAGGTCTGCCCTAATGGAAGTGGCCAAGGTTGGCAACTGGACATCCGAACAAGATCTGCATACCAAAACCTGTGAGGCCATGCTGGAGCTACCAGCAACACAAACGATTGTTCCATGATGATTTTGGAGATCACTCTTGCAAGAAGAACTAGAGGCAGGAAAATATAAGCAGGTTGGTAACACCAAGGAACTGATAACGCATCCACCGCTTCTGCCTGAGGATCCCTGGACCTGGACAGGTACCTGGGTAGTTTCTTGTTTAGATGGGAAGCCATCAGATCTATTCCTGGAAGACCCCACATCTGAAAAATCTGAGAAAACACATCTGGATGGAGCGACCACTCCCCCTGATGTAAAGTCTGATGGCTGAGATAATCCGCTTCCCAATTGTCTTTACCTGGGACATGAACCGCAGAAATTAGACAGGAGCTGGATTCTGCCCAAGCAAGTATCTGAGATACTTCTTCCATAGCTTGGAGACTGTGAGTCCCACCCTGCTGATTGACATATGCCACAGTTGTGATATTGTATGTCTGAAAACAAATGAACGGTTCTCTCTTCAACAGAGGCCAAACCTGAAGAGCCCTGAAAATAGCACGGAGTTCCAAAATATTGATTGGTAATCTCACCTCTTGAGATTTCCAAACCCCTTGTGCTGTCAGAGATCCCCAGACAGCTCCTCAACCTGAAAGACTTGCATCTGTTGTAATCACAGTCCAGATTGGACGAACAAAAGAGGCCCCTTGAACTATATGATAGTGATCTAACCACCAAGTCAGAGAGAGTCGAACATTGAGATTTAAGGATATTAATTGTGATATCCTTGTATAATCCTGGCACCATTGGTTCTGCATACAAAGTTGGAGAGGTCTCATGTGAAAACGAGGAAAGGGGATTGCGTCCGATGCTGCAGTCATGAGATCTAAAACTTCCATGCACATAGCTACTGAAGGGAATGATTGAGACTGAAGGTTCCAAGAAATTGAAACTAATTTAAATCGTCTCTTGTCTGTTAGAGACAGAGTCATGGACACTGAATCTATCTGGAAACCTAAAAAGGTGACCCTTGTCTGAGTAATCAAAGAACTTTTTGGTAAATTGATCCTCCAACCATGTCTTTAAAGAAACAACGCTAGTTGATTTGTGTGAGATTCTGCAGAATGTAAAGACTGAGCTAGGTACCAAGATATCGTTCAAATAAGGAATCACCGCAATAAGCCGTTCTCTGATTACAGAGAGTAGGGCACCGAGAACCTTTGAAAAGATTTTTGGAGCTGTCGCTAGGCCAAATGGAAGAGAGACAAATTGGTAATGCTTGTCTAGAAAAGAGAATCTCAGAAACTGATAGTGATCTGGATGAATCAGAATATGAAGATATGCATCCTGTAAGTCTATTGTGGACATATAATGCCCTTGCTGAACAAAAGGCAGAATACTCCTTATAGTCACCATTTTGAAAGTTGGCACTCTTACATAAAGATTCAAAATTTTCAGATCCAGAACTGGCCTGAATGAATTTTCTTTCTGTCAGGTTAGGAAATGTCCAGAAGAAGACCCAAATGCTAGGGTGAACTTAAACAACACCCTTGCACTCTGAGTTTAATCCAGGACGTGACCCCACGACAACTTCTATAAAACAAGGTACTCACGATATGGAGCAGTGTTGGTCTGAGCCCTCTGGAAAGAGAAAAGGAATGCCAGATATCAGCCGGATGGACTTCTGAATAAGGAGCTGTATACAGGCGGTTCAGGAATAGTCCTCCACAGATCCAGGAAGGCAGGAAAGAGAATTTATTCTCAGACAGAAGGAGGGTTAAACAAGGAACAGTTAGTACTTGCAAAGTTTGACAACAGGTTATCAGGCAGTTTGAGGATTAACACAGAGTAGTCAGTACTTGCAGAGTTCGGCAACAGGTAATCAGGCAGTTTGAGGGTTAACACAGAGTAGTCAGTACTTGCAGAGTTTGGCAACAGGTAATCAGGCAGTTTGAGGGTTAACACAGAGTAGTCAGTACTTGCAGAGTTTGGCAACAGGTAATCAGGCAGTTTGAGGGTTAACACAGAGTAGTCAGTACTTGCAAAGGTTTGGCAACAGGTAATCAGGCAGTTTGAGGGTTAACACAGAGTAGTCAGTACTTGCAGAAATTGGCAACAGGTAATCAGGCAGATTGAGCGTTAACACAGAGTAGTCAGTACTTGCAGAGTTTGGCAACAGGTAATCCGGCAGATAGAGGTTCAGAACAGAACAATAACCACAGGAGCCTCAAAGAAACAAACAAATGGGCACTGCAGAAACCGGAAGCCCAGGCTATGAAGCCTGATAGTGAAGTCAGAGAAAGGACGGCTAAGCCGAGCTAGGCGTCGTCATGGAGACCAAAGCGCGCAAGGAGGACCGCCGGAGCTTCCCAGCGGCCGAGCGTGACAGTGCCCCTCCTCAAGGACCCCTCCGGGGGACCCGACCAGGCCTGGCAGGGTGTTTCATGTGAAAAGACTTGACAAGAGCAGGAGCATGAACATGAGAGGCTGGTTCCCAAGATCGTTCAGTGATAGGGTAACCCTTCCAATGAACCAGGTAGTATAACTGATTAAATAAAAAGAGAGAAGCGCTCAACCTGGAAACGAACAATAGCATAATAGCTTGTTCTATGGCTAGTTACCACCCAAGAAGCAGCCTCTTTTTGCTCAACATGTGCCTTTCACAGAGAAAAACTTTCCTGAAGCATATCAGTCTGATCCTGACTTCACAGTACAGTCCAGCCCCGAAATACCAGGCAATCCTTCTCTGAACGAGAGAAACAGCAAAACCCCAGACGTACGTTTCGGCCTATTGTGGGCCTCGTCAGTGAGGTGCAGGCATATCCCTCTAGGCACACTGAGCAACGGGTCCACGTCTGGATTCCCGCATCACACTTAGGGAGACTTCCCAAAATGTCATAATTTGCATAAATAAAAAGAGAGAAGCGCTCAACCTGGAAACGAACAATAGCATAATAGCTTGTTCTATGGCTAGTTACCACCCAAGAAGCAGCCTTTTTTTGCTCAACATGTGCCTTTCACAGAGAAAAACTTTCCTGAAGCATATCAGTCTGATCCTGACTTCACAGTACAGTCCAGCCCCGAAATACCATGCAATCCTTCTCTGAACGAGAGAAACAGCAAAATCCCAGACGTACGTTTCGGCCTATTGTGGGCCTCGTCAGTGAGGTGCAGCCATATCCCTCTAGGCACACTGAGCAACGGGTCCACGTCTGGATTCCCGCATCACACTTAGGGAGACTTCCCAAAATGTCATAATTTGCATAAATAAAAAGAGAGAAGCGCTCAACCTGGAAACGAACAATAGCATAATAGCTTGTTCTATGGCTAGTTACCACCCAAGAAGCAGCCTCTTTTTGCTCAACATGTGCCTTTCACAGAGAAAAACTTTCCTGAAGCATATCAGTCTGATCCTGACTTCACAGTACAGTCCAGCCCCGAAATACCAGGCAATCCTTCTCTGAACGAGAGAAACAGCAAAACCCCAGACGTACGTTTCGGCCTATTGTGGGCTTCGTCAGTGAGGTGCAGCCATATCCCTCTAGGCACACTGAGCAACGGGTCCACGTCTTGATTCCCGCATCACACTTAGGGAGACTTCCCAAAATGTCATAATTTGCATAAATAAAAAGAGAGAAGCGCTCAACCTGGAAACGAACAATAGCATAATAGCTTGTTCTATGGCTAGTTACCACCCAAGAAGCAGCCTCTTTTTGCTCAACATGTGCCTTTCACAGAGAAAAACTTTCCTGAAGCATATCAGTCTGATCCTGACTTCACAGTACAGTCCAGCCCCGAAATACCAGGCAATCCTTCTCTGAACAAGAGAAACAGCAAAACCCCAGACGTACGTTTCGGCCTATTGTGGGCCTCGTCAGTGAGGTGCAGCCATATCCCTCTAGGCACACTGAGCAACGGGTCCACGTCTGGATTCCCGCATCACACTTAGGGAGACTTCCCAAAATGTCATAATTTGCATAAATAAAAAGAGAGAAGCGCTCAACCTGGAAACGAACAATAGCATAATAGCTTGTTCTATGGCTAGTTACCACCCAAGAAGCAGCCTCTTTTTGCTCAACATGTGCCTTTCACAGAGAAAAACTTTCCTGAAGCATATCAGTCTGATCCTGACTTCACAGTACAGTCCAGCCCCGAAAT
The DNA here is from genome assembly GCF_027579735.1 of Bombina bombina. NCBI lineage: Eukaryota > Metazoa > Chordata > Amphibia > Anura > Bombinatoridae > Bombina > Bombina bombina. The sequence continues at coordinate 1,100,325,817 of NC_069501.1, forward strand.
ACCAGGCAATCCTTCTCTGAACGAGAGAAACAGCAAAACCCCAGACGTACGTTTCGGCCTATTGTGGGCCTCGTCAGTGAGGTGCAGCCATATCCCTCTAGGCACACTGAGCAACGGGTCCACGTCTGGATTCCCGCATCACACTTAGGGAGACTTCCCAAAATGTCATAATTTGCATAAATAAAAAGAGAGAAGCGCTCAACCTGGAAACGAACAATAGCATAATAGCTTGTTCTATGGCTAGTTACCACCCAAGAAGCAGCCTCTTTTTGCTCAACATGTGCCTTTCACAGAGAAAAACTTTCCTGAAGCATATCAGTCTGATCCTGACTTCACAGTACAGTCCAGCCCCGAAATACCAGGCAATCCTTCTCTGAACGAGAGAAACAGCAAAACCCCAGACGTACATTTTGGCCTATTGTGGGCCTCGTCAGTGAGGTGCAGCCATATCCCTCTAGGCACACTGAGCAACGGGTCCACGTCTGGATTCCCGCATCACACTTAGGGAGACTTCCCAAAATGTAATAATTTGCATAAATAAAAAGAGAGAAGCGCTCAACCTGGAAACGAACAATAGCATAATAGCTTGTTCTATGGCTAGTTACCACCCAAGAAGCAGCCTCGTTTTGCTCAACATGTGCCTTTCACAGAGAAAAACTTTCCTGAAGCATATCAGTCTGATCCTGACTTCACAGTACAGTCCAGACCCGAAATACCAGGCAATCCTTCTCTGAACGAGAGAAACAGCAAAACCCCAGATGTACGTTTCGGCCTATTGTGGGCCTCGTCAGTGAGGTGCAGCCATATCCCTCTAGGCACACTGAGCAACGGGTCCACGTCTGGATTCCCACATCACACTTAGGGAGACTTCCCAAAATGTCATAATTTGCATAAATAAAAAGAGAGAAGCGCTCAACCTGGAAACGAACAATAGCATAATAGCTTGTTCTATGGCTAGTTACCACCCAAGAAGCAGCCTCTTTTTGCTCAACATGTGCCTTTCACAGAGAAAAACTTTCCTGAAGCATATCAGTCTGATCCTGACTTCACAGTACAGTCCAGCCCCGAAATACCAGGCAATCCTTCTCTGAACGAGAGAAACAGCAAAACCCCAGACGTACGTTTCGGCCTATTGTGGGCCTCGTCAGTGAGGTGCAGCCATATCCCTCTAGGCACACTGAGCAACGGGTCCACGTCTGGATTCCCGCATCACACTTAGGGAGACTTCCCAAAATGTCATAATTTGCATAAATAAAAAGAGAGAAGCGCTCAACCTGGAAACGAACAATAGCATAATAGCTTGTTCTATGGCTAGTTACCACCCAAGAAGCAGCCTCTTTTTGCTCAACATGTGCCTTTCACAGAGAAAAACTTTCCTGAAGCATATCAGTCTGATCCTGACTTCACAGTACAGTCCAGCCCCGAAATACCAGGCAATCCTTCTCTGAACAAGAGAAACAGCAAAACCCCAGCTGTACATTTCGGCCTATTGTGGGCCTCGTCAGTGAGGTGCAGCCATATCCCTCTAGGCACACTGAGCAACGGGTCCACGTCTGGATTCCCGCATCACACTTAGGGAGACTTCCCAAAATGTCATAATTTGCATAAATAAAAAGAGAGAAGCGCTCAACCTGGAAACGAACAATAGCATAATAGCTTGTTCTATGGCTAGTTACCACCCAAGAAGCAGCCTCTTTTTGCTCAACATGTGCCTTTCACAGAGAAAAACTTTCCTGAAGCATATCAGTCTGATCCTGACTTCACAGTACAGTCCAGCCCCGAAATACCAGGCAATCCTTCTCTGAACGAGAGAAACAGCAAAACCCCAGACGTACGTTTCGGCCTATTGTGGACCTCGTCAGTGAGGTGCAGCCATATCCCTCTAGGCACACTGAGTAACGGGTCCACGTCTGGATTCCCGCATCACACTTAGGGAGACTTCCCAAAATGTCATAATTTGCATAAATAAAAAGAGAGAAGCGCTCAACCTGGAAACGAACAATAGCATAATAGCTTGTTCTATGGCTAGTTACCACCCAAGAAGCAGCCTCTTTTTGCTCAACATGTGCCTTTCACAGAGAAAAACTTTCCTGAAGCATATCAGTCTGATCCTGACTTCACAGTACAGTCCAGCCCCGAAATACCAGGCAATCCTTCTCTGAACAAGAGAAACAGCAAAACCCCAGACGTACGTTTCGGCCTATTGTGGGCCTCGTCAGTGAGGTGCAGCCATATCCCTCTAGGCACACTGAGCAACGGGTCCACGTCTGGATTCCCGCATCACACTTAGGGAGACTTCCCAAAATGTCATAATTTGCATAAATAAAAAGAGAGAAGCGCTCAACCTGGAAACGAACAATAGCATAATAGCTTGTTCTATGGCTAGTTACCACCCAAGAAGCAGCCTCTTTTTGCTCAACATGTGCCTTTCACAGAGAAAAACTTTCCTGAAGCATATCAGTCTGATCCTGACTTCACAGTACAGTCCAGCCCCGAAATACCAGGCAATCCTTCTCTGAACGAGAGAAACAGCAAAACCCCAGACGTACGTTTCGGCCTATTGTGGGCCTCGTCAGTGAGGTGCAGCCATATCCCTCTAGGCACACTGAGCAACGGGTCCACGTCTGGATTCCCGCATCACACTTAGGGAGACTTCCCAAAATGTCATAATTTGCATAAATAAAAAGAGAGAAGCGCTCAACCTGGAAACGAACAATAGCATAATAGCTTGTTCTATGGCTAGTTACCACCCAAGAAGCAGCCTCTTTTTGCTCAACATGTGCCTTTCACAGAGAAAAACTTTCCTGAAGCATATCAGTCTGATCCTGACTTCACAGTACAGTCCAGCCCCGAAATACCAGGCAATCCTTCTCTGAACGAGAGAAACAGCAAAACCCCAGACGTACGTTTCGGCCTATTGTGGGCCTCGTCAGTGAGGTGCAGCCATATCCCTCTAGGCACACTGAGCAACGGGTCCACGTCTGGATTCCCGCATCACACTTAGGGAGACTTCCCAAAATGTCATAATTTGCATAAATAAAAAGAGAGAAGCGCTCAACCTGGAAACGAACAATAGCATAATAGCTTGTTCTATGGCTAGTTACCACCCAAGAAGCAGCCTCTTTTTGCTCAACATGTGCCTTTCACAGAGAAAAACTTTCCTGAAGCATATCAGTCTGATCCTGACTTCACAGTACAGTCCAGCCCCGAAATACCAGGCAATCCTTCTCTGAACGAGAGAAACAGCAAAACCCCAGACGTACGTTTCGGCCTATTGTGGGCCTCGTCAGTGAGGTGCAGCCATATCCCTCTAGGCACACTGAGCAACGGGTCCACGTCTGGATTCCCGCATCACACTTAGGGAGACTTCCCAAAATGTCATAATTTGCATAAATAAAAAGAGAGAAGCGCTCAACCTGGAAACGAACAATAGCATAATAGCTTGTTCTATGGCTAGTTACCACCCAAGAAGCAGCCTCTTTTTGCTCAACATGTGCCTTTCACAGAGAAAAACTTTCCTGAAGCATATCAGTCTGATCCTGACTTCACAGTACAGTCCAGCCCCGAAATACCAGGCAATCCTTCTCTGAACGAGAGAAACAGCAAAACCCCAGACGTACGTTTCGGCCTATTGTGGGCCTCGTCAGTGAGGTGCAGCCATATCCCTCTAGGCACACTGAGCAACGGGTCCACGTCTGGATTCCCGCATCACACTTAGGGAGACTTCCCAAAATGTCATAATTTGCATAAATAAAAAGAGAGAAGCGCTCAACCTGGAAACGAACAATAGCATAATAGCTTGTTCTATGGCTAGTTACCACCCAAGAAGCAGCCCTCTTTTTGCTCAACATGTGCCTTTCACAGAGAAAAACTTTCCTGAAGCATATCAGTCTGATCCTGACTTCACAGTACAGTCCAGCCCCGAAATACCAGGCAATCCTTCTCTGAACAAGAGAAACAGCAAAACCCCAGACGTACGTTTCGGGCCTATTGTGGGCCTCGTCAGTGAGGTGCAGCCATATCCCTCTAGGCACACTGAGCAACGGGTCCACGTCTGGATTCCCGCATCACACTTAGGGAGACTTCCCAAAATGTCATAATTTGCATAAATAAAAAGAGAGAAGCGCTCAACCTGGGAAACGAACAATAGCATAATAGCTTGTTCTATGGCTAGTTACCACCCAAGAAGCAGCCTCTTTTTGCTCAACATGTGCCTTTCACAGAGAAAAACTTTCCTGAAGCATATCAGTCTGATCCTGACTTCACAGTACAGTCCAGCCCCGAAATACCAGGCAATCCTTCTCTGAACGAGAGAAACAGCAAAACCCCAGACGTACGTTTCGGCCTATTGTGGGCCTCGTCAGTGAGGTGCAGCCATATCCCTCTAGGCACACTGAGCAACGGGTCCACGTCTGGATTCCCGCATCACACTTAGGGAGGACTTCCCAAAATGTCATAATTTGCATAAATAAAAAGAGAGAAGCGCTCAACCTGGAAACGAACAATAGCATAATAGCTTGTTCTATGGCTAGTTACCACCCAAGAAGCAGCCTCTTTTTGCTCAACATGTGCCTTTCACAGAGAAAAACTTTCCTGAAGCATATCAGTCTGATCCTGACTTCACAGTACAGTCCAGCCCCGAAATACCAGGCAATCCTTCTCTGAACGAGAGAAACAGCAAAACCCCAGACGTACATTTTGGCCTATTGTGGGCCTCATCAGTGAGGTGCAGCCATATCCCTCTAGGCACACTGAGCAACGGGTCCACGTCTGGATTCCCGCATCACACTTAGGGAGACTTCCCAAAATGTAATAATTTGCATAAATAAAAAGAGAGAAGCGCTCAACCTGGAAACGAACAATAGCATAATAGCTTGTTCTATGGCTAGTTACCACCCAAGAAGCAGCCTCGTTTTGCTCAACATGTGCCTTTCACAGAGAAAAACTTTCCTGAAGCATATCAGTCTGATCCTGACTTCACAGTACAGTCCAGACCCGAAATACCAGGCAATCCTTCTCTGAACAAGAGAAACAGCAAAACCCCAGATGTACGTTTCGGCCTATTGTGGGCCTCGTCAGTGAGGTGCAGCCATATCCCTCTAGGCACACTGAGCAACGGGTCCACGTCTGGATTCCCACATCACACTTAGGGAGACTTCCCAAAATGTCATAATTTGCATAAATAAAAAGAGAGAAGCGCTCAACCTGGAAACGAACAATAGCATAATAGCTTGTTCTATGGCTAGTTACCACCCAAGAAGCAGCCTCTTTTTGCTCAACATGTGCCTTTCACAGAGAAAAACTTTCCTGAAGCATATCAGTCTGATCCTGACTTCACAGTACAGTCCAGCCCCGAAATACCAGGCAATCCTTCTCTGAACGAGAGAAACAGCAAAACCCCAGACGTACGTTTCGGCCTATTGTGGGCCTCGTCAGTGAGGTGCAGCCATATCCCTCTAGGCACACTGAGCAACGGGTCCACGTCTGGATTCCCGCATCACACTTAGGGAGACTTCCCAAAATGTCATAATTTGCATAAATAAAAAGAGAGAAGCGCTCAACCTGGAAACGAACAATAGCATAATAGCTTGTTCTATGGCTAGTTACCACCCAAGAAGCAGCCTCTTTTTGCTCAACATGTGCCTTTCACAGAGAAAAACTTTCCTGAAGCATATCAGTCTGATCCTGACTTCACAGTACAGTCCAGCCCCGAAATACCAGGCAATCCTTCTCTGAACAAGAGAAACAGCAAAACCCCAGCTGTACATTTCGGCCTATTGTGGGCCTCGTCAGTGAGGTGCAGCCATATCCCTCTAGGCACACTGAGCAACGGGTCCACGTCTGGATTCCCGCATCACACTTAGGGAGACTTCCCAAAATGTCATAATTTGCATAAATAAAAAGAGAGAAGCGCTCAACCTGGAAACGAACAATAGCATAATAGCTTGTTCTATGGCTAGTTACCACCCAAGAAGCAGCCTCTTTTTGCTCAACATGTGCCTTTCACAGAGAAAAACTTTCCTGAAGCATATCAGTCTGATCCTGACTTCACAGTACAGTCCAGCCCCGAAATACCAGGCAATCCTTCTCTGAACAAGAGAAACAGCAAAACCCCAGACGTACGTTTCGGCCTATTGTGGGCCTCGTCAGTGAGGTGCAGCCATATCCCTCTAGGCACACTGAGCAACGGGTCCACGTCTGGATTCCCGCATCACACTTAGGGAGACTTCCCAAAATGTCATAATTTGCATAAATAAAAAGAGAGAAGCGCTCAACCTGGAAACGAACAATAGCATAATAGCTTGTTCTATGGCTAGTTACCACCCAAGAAGCAGCCTCTTTTTGCTCAACATGTGCCTTTCACAGAGAAAAACTTTCCTGAAGCATATCAGTCTGATCCTGACTTCACAGTACAGTCCAGCCCCGAAATACCAGGCAATCCTTCTCTGAACAAGAGAAACAGCAAAACCCCAGACGTACGTTTCGGCCTATTGTGGGCCTCGTCAGTGAGGTGCAGCCATATCCCTCTAGGCACACTGAGCAACGGGTCCACGTCTGGATTCCCGCATCACACTTAGGGAGACTTCCCAAAATGTCATAATTTGCATAAATAAAAAGAGAGAAGCGCTCAACCTGGAAACGAACAATAGCATAATAGCTTGTTCTATGGCTAGTTACCACCCAAGAAGCAGCCTCTTTTTGCTCAACATGTGCCTTTCACAGAGAAAAACTTTCCTGAAGCATATCAGTCTGATCCTGACTTCACAGTACAGTCCAGCCCCGAAATACCAGGCAATCCTTCTCTGAACGAGAGAAACAGCAAAACCCCAGACGTACGTTTCGGCCTATTGTGGGCCTCATCAGTGAGGTGCAGCCATATCCCTCTAGGCACACTGAGCAACGGGTCCACGTCTGGATTCCCGCATCACACTTAGGGAGACTTCCCAAAATGTCATAATTTGCATAAATAAAAAGAGAGAAGCGCTCAACCTGGAAACGAACAATAGCATAATAGCTTGTTCTATGGCTAGTTACCACCCAAGAAGCAGCCTCTTTTTGCTCAACATGTGCCTTTCACAGAGAAAAACTTTCCTGAAGCATATCAGTCTGATCCTGACTTCACAGTACAGTCCAGCCCCGAAATACCAGGCAATCCTTCTCTGAACGAGAGAAACAGCAAAACCCCAGACGTACGTTTCGGCCTATTGTGGGCCTCGTCAGTGAGGTGCAGCCATATCCCTCTAGTCACAATGAGCAACGGGTCCACGTCTGGATTCCCGCATCACACTTAGGGAGACTTCCCAAAATGTCATAATTTGCATAAATAAAAAGAGAGAAGCGCTCAACCTGGAAACGAACAATAGCATAATAGCTTGTTCTATGGCTAGTTACCACCCAATAAGCAGCCTCTTTTTGCTCAACATGTGCCTTTCACAGAGAAAAACTTTCCTGAAGCATATCAGTCTGATCCTGACTTCACAGTACAGTCCAGCCCCGAAATACCAGGCAATCATTCTCTGAACGAGAGAAACAGCAAAACCCCAGACGTACGTTTCGGCCTATTGTGGGCCTCGTCAGTGAGGTGCAGCCATATCCCTCTAGGCACACTGAGCAACGGGTCCACGTCTGGATTCCCGCATCACACTTAGGGAGACTTCCCAAAATGTCATAATTTGCATAAATAAAAAGAGAGAAGCGCTCAACCTGGAAACGAACAATAGCATAATAGCTTGTTCTATGGCTAGTTACCACCCAAGAAGCAGCCTCTTTTTGCTCAACATGTGCCTTTCACAGAGAAAAACTTTCCTGAAGCATATCAGTCTGATCCTCACTTCACAGTACAGTCCAGCCCCGAAATACCAGGCAATCCTTCTCTGAACGAGAGAAACAGCAAAACCCCAGACGTACGTTTCGGCCTATTGTGGGCCTCGTCAGTGAGGTGCTGCCATATCCCTCTAGGCACACTGAGCAACGGGTCCACATCTGGATTCCCGCATCACACTTAGGGAGACTTCCCAAAATGTCATAATTTGCATAAATAAAAAGAGAGAAGCGCTCAACCTGGAAACGAACAATAGCATAATAGCTTGTTCTATGGCTAGTTACCACCCAAGAAGCAGCCTCTTTTTGCTCAACATGTGCCTTTCACAGAGAAAAACTTTCCTGAAGCATATCAGTCTGATCCTGACTTCACAGTACAGTCCAGCCCCGAAATACCAGGCAATCCTTCTCTGAACGAGAGAAACAGCAAAACCCCAGACGTACGTTTCGGCCTATTGTGGGCCTCGTCAGTGAGGTGCAGCCATATCCCTCTAGGCACACTGAGCAACGGGTCCACGTCTGGATTCCCGCATCACACTTAGGGAGACTTCCCAAAATGTCATAATTTGCATAAATAAAAAGAGAGAAGCGCTCAACCTGGAAACGAACAATAGCATAATAGCTTGTTCTATGGCTAGTTACCACCCAAGAAGCAGCCTCTTTTTGCTCAACATGTGCCTTTCACAGAGAAAAACTTTCCTGAAGCATATCAGTCTGATCCTGACTTCACAGTACAGTCCAGCCCCGAAATACCAGGCAATCCTTCTCTGAACAAGAGAAACAGCAAAACCCCAGCTGTACATTTCGGCCTATTGTGGGCCTCGTCAGTGAGGTGCAGCCATATCCCTCTAGGCACACTGAGCAACGGGTCCACGTCTGGATTCCCGCATCACACTTAGGGAGACTTCCCAAAATGTCATAATTTGCATAAATAAAAAGAGAGAAGCGCTCAACCTGGAAACGAACAATAGCATAATAGCTTGTTCTATGGCTAGTTACCACCCAAGAAGCAGCCTCTTTTTGCTCAACATGTGCCTTTCACAGAGAAAAACTTTCCTGAAGCATATCAGTCTGATCCTGACTTCACAGTACAGTCCAGCCCCGAAATACCAGGCAATCCTTCTCTGAACGAGAGAAACAGCAAAACCCCAGACGTACGTTTCGGCCTATTGTGGGCCTCGTCAGTGAGGTGCAGCCATATCCCTCTAGGCACACTGAGTAACGGGTCCACGTCTGGATTCCCGCATCACACTTAGGGAGACTTCCCAAAATGTCATAATTTGCATAAATAAAAAGAGAGAAGCGCTCAACCTGGAAACGAACAATAGCATAATAGCTTGTTCTATGGCTAGTTACCACCCAAGAAGCAGCCTCTTTTTGCTCAACATGTGCCTTTCACAGAGAAAAACTTTCCTGAAGCATATCAGTCTGATCCTGACTTCACAGTACAGTCCAGCCCCGAAATACCAGGCAATCCTTCTCTGAACAAGAGAAACAGCAAAACCCCAGACGTACGTTTCGGCCTATTGTGGGCCTCGTCAGTGAGGTGCAGCCATATCCCTCTAGGCACACTGAGCAACGGGTCCACGTCTGGATTCCCGCATCACACTTAGGGAGACTTCCCAAAATGTCATAATTTGCATAAATAAAAAGAGAGAAGCGCTCAACCTGGAAACGAACAATAGCATAATAGCTTGTTCTATGGCTAGTTACCACCCAAGAAGCAGCCTCTTTTTGCTCAACATGTGCCTTTCACAGAGAAAAACTTTCCTGAAGCATATCAGTCTGATCCTGACTTCACAGTACAGTCCAGCCCCGAAATACCAGGCAATCCTTCTCTGAACGAGAGAAACAGCAAAACCCCAGACGTACGTTTCGGCCTATTGTGGGCCTCATCAGTGAGGTGCAGCCATATCCCTCTAGGCACACTGAGCAACGGGTCCACGTCTGGATTCCCGCATCACACTTAGGGAGACTTCCCAAAATGTCATAATTTGCATAAATAAAAAGAGAGAAGCGCTCAACCTGGAAACGAACAATAGCATAATAGCTTGTTCTATGGCTAGTTACCACCCAAGAAGCAGCCTCTTTTTGCTCAACATGTGCCTTTCACAGAGAAAAACTTTCCTGAAGCATATCAGTCTGATCCTGACTTCACAGTACAGTCCAGCCCCGAAATACCAGGCAATCCTTCTCTGAACGAGAGAAACAGCAAAACCCCAGACGTACGTTTCGGCCTATTGTGGGCCTCGTCAGTGAGGTGCAGCCATATACCTCTAGTCACAATGAGCAACGGGTCCACGTCTGGATTCCCGCATCACACTTAGGGAGACTTCCCAAAATGTCATAATTTGCATAAATAAAAAGAGAGAAGCGCTCAACCTGGAAACGAACAATAGCATAATAGCTTGTTCTATGGCTAGTTACCACCCAATAAGCAGCCTCTTTTTGCTCAACATGTGCCTTTCACAGAGAAAAACTTTCCTGAAGCATATCAGTCTGATCCTGACTTCACAGTACAGTCCAGCCCCGAAATACCAGGCAATCATTCTCTGAACGAGAGAAACAGCAAAACCCCAGACGTACGTTTCGGCCTATTGTGGGCCTCGTCAGTGAGGTGCAGCCATATCCCTCTAGGCACACTGAGCAACGGGTCCACGTCTGGATTCCCGCATCACACTTAGGGAGACTTCCCAAAATGTCATAATTTGCATAAATAAAAAGAGAGAAGCGCTCAACCTGGAAACGAACAATAGCATAATAGCTTGTTCTATGGCTAGTTACCACCCAAGAAGCAGCCTCTTTTTGCTCAACATGTGCCTTTCACAGAGAAAAACTTTCCTGAAGCATATCAGTCTGATCCTCACTTCACAGTACAGTCCAGCCCCGAAATACCAGGCAATCCTTCTCTGAACGAGAGAAACAGCAAAACCCCAGACGTACGTTTCGGCCTATTGTGGGCCTCGTCAGTGAGGTGCTGCCATATCCCTCTAGGCACACTGAGCAACGGGTCCACATCTGGATTCCCGCATCACACTTAGGGAGACTTCCCAAAATGTCATAATTTGCATAAATAAAAAGAGAGAAGCGCTCAACCTGGAAACGAACAATAGCATAATAGCTTGTTCTATGGCTAGTTACCACCCAAGAAGCAGCCTCTTTTTGCTCAACATGTGCCTTTCACAGAGAAAAACTTTCCTGAAGCATATCAGTCTGATCCTGACTTCACAGTACAGTCCAGCCCCGAAATACCAGGCAATCCTTCTCTGAACGAGAGAAACAGCAAAACCCCAGACGTACGTTTCGGCCTATTGTGGGCCTCGTCAGTGAGGTGCAGCCATATCCCTCTAGGCACACTGACCTTACTTGGCAGGATCAGACTGATATACTTCAGGAAAGTTTTCTTCTGTGAAAAGCACACTGGTCTAAAAGAGGCTGCTTCCGGGTGGTAAATCGCCATAGAACAAGCCACTGAGCTGTTGTTCGTTCCTGGTAGAGCGCTTCTCTCTTTGTATGCAAATTATTATGACCCTGGGGAAGTCTCCCTATGGGTGATGGGGGAAACCAGACGTAGACTCCTTGCCCAGTGTGCTTAGAGGAATGTGGCTGCACCTCACTGACGAGGCCCATAGGAGGCCGAAACAATCGTCTGGGGTTGTCATGTTCCTTGTTCAGAGGAGAATTGCCTGGTATTTCGGGGCTGGACTGACCTTACTTGGCAGGATCAGACTGATATACTTCAGGAAAGTTTTCTTCTGTGAAAAGCACACTGGTCTAAAAGAGGCTGCTTCCGGGTGGTAAATCGCCATAGAACAAGCCACTGAGCTGTTGTTCGTTCCTGGTAGAGCGCTTCTCTCTTTGTATGCAAATTATTATGACCCTGGGGAAGTCTCCCTATGGGTGATGGGGGAAACCAGACGTGGACTCCTTGCCCAGTGTGCTTAGAGGAATGTGGCTGCACCTCACTGACGAGGCCCATAGGAGGCCGAAACGATCGTCTGGGGTTGTCATGTTCCTTGTTCAGAGGAGAATTGCCTGGTATTTCGGGGCTGGACTGACCTTACTTGGCAGGATCAGACTGATATACTTCAGGAAAGTTTTCTTCTGTGAAAAGCACACTGGTCTAAAAGAGGCTGCTTCCGGGTGGTAAATCACCATAGAACAAGCCACTGAGCTGTTGTTCGTTCCTGGTAGAGCGCTTCTCTCTTTGTATGCAAATTATTATGACCCTGGGGAAGTCTCCCTATGGGTGATGGGGGAAACCAGACGTGGACTCCTTGCCCAGTGTGCTTAGAGGAATGTGGCTGCACCTCACTGACGAGGCCCATAGGAGGCCGAAACGATCGTCTGGGGTTGTCATGTTCCTTGTTCAGAGGAGAATTGCCTGGTATTTCGGGGCTGGACTGACCTTACTTGGCAGGATCAGACTGATATACTTCAGGAAAATTTTCTTCTGTGAAAAGCACACTGGTCTAAAAGAGGCTGCTTCCGGGTGGTAAATCGCCATAGAACAAGCCACTGAGCTGTTGTTCGTTCCTGGTAGAGCGCTTCTCTCTTTGTATGCAAATTATTATGACCCTGGGGAAGTCTCCCTATTGGTGATGGGGGAAACCAGACGTGGACTCCTTGCCCAGTGTGCTTAGAGGAATGTGGCTGCACCTCACTGACGAGGCCCATAGGAGGCCGAAATGATCGTCTGGGGTTGTCATGTTCCTTGTTCAGAGGAGAATTGCCTGGTATTTCGGGGCTGGACTGACCTTACTTGGCAGGATCAGACTGATATACTTCAGGAAAGTTTTCTTCTGTGAAAAGCACACTGGTCTAAAAGAGGCTGCTTCCGGGTGGTAAATTGCCATAGAACAAGCCACTGAGCTGTTGTTCATTCCTGGTAGAGCACTTCTCTCTTTGTATGCAAAGTATAACTGATTACCCTGTAGCTTGGAATCCAGAATATGACTGACCTCGAACTCAGAAGTACCCTCTACGGAAAGTGGAGTGTACTCTTGATGGAGTATCGGTTGTGGACGACAGGCTTGAGTAGGGATACATGAAATACAGGATGGATCTTGAGGGTCTTGGGTAAGGCCAGGCGGTATGCTGAAGAACAGACTTTGGAAACAATTTGAAAAGGTCCTATGTACTTAGGACCCAACTTTATACAAGGTTGTTTCAGACGTATGAATCCAGTGGATAAATATACCCTGTCTTCAGTACGAAGTAAAGGAGCCTTACACCTTCTGCAATCAGCATATATCTTATGTTTTAAGGAAGAAGAGAGTAGATTTTGACGAATCAGTTGCCAATGGTTACTGAGATTTTTCACAATGCGATCTGCTCCAGGAACATCAGTAGAATTGGCAATCATAGGGAAAGTTCTAGGTTCAAAACCATAAGCCGCCTTGAAGGGTGAGGTCTGTAAGGAGGAATTGTAGCGAGAGTTGTGAGCTAATTCCGCTAAAGGCAATAACTGAGACAAGTTGGAGTGATGATGGTTTACATAATGTCTAAGAAAAGATTCCAAGGATTGATTTACACGCTCAGTCTGTCCGTTGGATTGAGGATGATGAGCAGTAGAAAGGGATATGTTGATTCCGAAGTGCTTACAAAAAGACCTCATAATTTGGAAACAAATTGAACTCCACGATCAGAGACTATGTCAGAGGGAAATCCATGTAAACGTGATATATGTAGAACAAAGAGTGCAGACAGTCTTTGAGCCGAAGGCAAACCAGGAAGAGGTATGAAGTGAGCAGCCTTGGAGAACCTATCCACCACTACCCAAATGGTCGTATTTCCGGCAGAAATGGGAAGATCCGTCACAAAGTCTATGGATAAGTGGGACCAAGGGTAATGAGGAACAGGAAGAGGGTGCAACAAACCAAACGGTCGATGAGCACAAGAGCTACAAGCAGCAATGTAATCCTTAACATCCTTCCTCATGGTGGACCACCAAACATGCTGCTTCAGTTTCCACAATGTATTGGTTACTCCAGGATGACCTACTGAAATGTTGTCGTGAGCCCAACGTAAAAGTTTAAGACGTAAACCTCTGGGTACATACAGGATTCCAGAAGGTAGTTTGTAAGAAGATGGTACGCGGTCTTGAGCAGAACATAAAGCCTGTATTGGAAAAGAGGATACTTGAGCCAAAACTCTGACTGGTCGTAGAATAGGTTCAGAATCAAATGGAGAAGACTCAGAAGATAGAAACTGCCTGGATAATGCATCTGCCTTGGAATTTTTGGAACCCGGAACATAGAAAAGAACGAAATTAAACCTAAAGAAAAACAAGGCCCACCGAGCCTGACGAGGATTAGCTGTATGGACGTATAGAAGATTCTTGTGGTCTGTCAGAGTGAAAAAAGGTTGACTGGTACCCTCCAACCAATGCCTCCACTCATCCAAGGCTAATTTTATAGCCAAAAGTTCCTTATTGCCCACATCATAGTTTAACTCGGCAGGATTGAGCTTTTTCAAAAAGAACGCCACCGGATGTATTTTACTGGAAGACGGATCTCGTTGGGAGAGAACAGCTCCAGCAGCAATTGAGGAAGCATCTACCTCCAAAATAAACTGGAGATCAGGAATTGGATGACTGAGGAGAGGTGCAGAAGAAAATGTTGCTTTTAGCGTTTCAAAAACCTGTACTGTCGAAGTAGACCAATTCTTACAATCTTGCCCTTTCTTAGTAAGAGAAGTGAGAGGAGACGTGATGTCAGCAAAGTTTTTTATAAACTTTCTATAATAGTTGGCAAGAAACCTTTGCAAGGATTTGAGAGTAGTTGGTCTGGGCCAGTCCTTGATAGCTGAAAGTTTAGCAGGATCCATCTCAAAATCAGATTCTGAGATAGTATAACCCAAAAAGGGAATGGAACTCTGATGGAAAGAACATTTCTCTAATTTAGCGAAAAGGGAGTTCTCACGTAATCTTTGAAGCACAAGTTTTACATGATGTTTGTGTTCCTGTAAGGTTCTGGAATAGATCAGAATGTCATCGAGATAAATGATAACAAATTGATTTAGGTAATCTCTGAAGATTTCGTTAACAAAGTGCTGAAATACTGCTGGTGCATTGCACAATCCAAAAGGCATTACAAGATACTCGTAGTGACCAAATCTAGTGTTAAATGCCGCCTTCCATTTGTCTCCTTTACGAATTCTGACCAAATTGTAGGCCCCACGGAGATCCAACTTGGAGAAAATAGAAGCACCTTGAAGTCAATCAAATAGCTCAGGGATGAGCGGAAGAGGGTAACTGTTTTTGACAGTAATCTGATTCAAAGCCTGATAATCAATACAGGGACGAAGACCTCCATCTTTTTTCCCAATGAAGAAAAATCCCGCACCCACAGGTGAAGAGGAAGGACGAATAAATCATCTGGTTAAGTTGTCCTTTATGTATTCTTCAAGAAAGACATTTTCTTGACGAGAGAGAGGATAAGTCCTACCCTTAGGTAGAGGAGCCCCTGGATACAATTCGATAGGACAGTCAACTATCCGGTGCGGAGGTAACATCTCAGCCTCCTTTTTAGAAAATACATCACTAAAGGCATGATAGCTATTAGGCAACGAATCAGGAACATCCACCATAGCTACGAGAGGACAGGATATTTTAGAGGGACTTTGCAGGCAATGCTTGAAACAGGTAGTTCCCCAGGAAATAAGTTCTCCTTTCGACCAAGAGAATACTGGATCATGAAGCTGCAACCAAGGCAACCCCAAAATCAACGGTATGTGTGGAGAAGAGATGACATCAAAACGAATAATCTCAGAGTGAAGTATGCCCACAGACAAAAGAAGAGGAACAGTAGAATGTTGAATGATTCCAGAACCTAAGGGCTGTCCACTGACTGTAGTGACCTTGATTAACTGTTTCTTGGCTAGAAGAGGAATCTTGAGAGAGTCAACAAAACTTGAATCAATGAAAACTCCAGCAGCTCCAGATTCAATGAGAGCTTGAGCTTGAAGCTTGTTACCAAATGTAATAGTTACAGGAACAAAGAGTTTAGAATTGAGGGATGACATGAGATTCTGGCTTAACTCTGTCCGTGTGTCAGTAGTTAAGCCTTGGCTTTTACAGGCCGGATTGGACACTCCTTCAGTAAATGTCCTTTGGTGCCACAATACAGACATAACCCAAGAGTACGCCTTCTATGGCGTTCAGCTTCTGTTAACTTAATAGCTCCTACTTCCATGGGTTCTACAGACTCCGGAGAATGGGAGTTATTACTAGAAAGACTTGAGGTTCAAATAGGAGGACGATAAGCAGATTTAAACAAGGATCTCAGATTCCTATCTCTCTCCTGAAGACTTTCAGAATGCCGGGCATCAAGATTAATACACAAATTGATAAGACCCTCCAAGGAGTCGGGGAGTTCCCGAAATACAAGTTCATCCTTAAGACGTTTGCAAAGTCCTTTGCGAAAGGCTGCCCGTAAAGCTCAATGATTCCAATCAGTTTCTGCGGCTAGAGTCCTGAATTCTATAGCATATTAAGCTACAGAAAGGGATCCCTGTCTCAGATCCAACAATCCTGCCTCAGCTGCTGCAGACCTCCCAGGCTTGTCAAAAACAGAAGAAAAAATAGACACAAATAATTCCACATCCTGGAGTAAAGGATCGTCTTTTTCGTCTTTTTCCAAAAGAGGAGATACCCACGACCTGTTCACGACCTGTTTGTTTCCAACGCTTTCAACCTCTTAGCTATTACTGAAACCTGGCTATCTTCCTCTGACACTGCTTCCATTGCTGCTCTCACACATGGTGGTCTTCACTTTAGCCACACACCTAGGCCAGGTGAGAGACACGGTGGCGGTGTTGGCATCTTACTCTCCCCCTCCTGCTCCTATCAGTACCTATCCCCATTTCCATCTCTCTCCTTTTCTTCCTTTGAAGTGCACTGCATTCGCCTGTTCTCCCCTCTCTCTCTCAGAGTGGCAGTTATCTATCGCCCCCCTGGACCAACTTCCCAATTCCTTGACAACTTTGCTGCCTGGCTTCCTTCCTTTCTCTCCACAAATACACCTGCTCTAATTCTAGGGGACTTCAACATCCCCATTGACAACCCATCTGCCCCTGCTGCCTCTAAACTTCTCTCACTCACTAACTCCTTCAGCCTGTCACAATCCACCCTATTCCCTACCCACCGCGAAGGACACTCAATTGATCTGGTATTCTCCTATCTCTGCTCTCTCTCTAATGTTGCATGTCGCCCATTTCCCATCTCAGACCACCATCTGCTCACCTTTAATCCTAATATAGATACTAAACCTACTTCCCCCTCTCGCCCCCGCACCAGCAGAAATCTGCACACTGTTGACGCTCCCCAACTCTCCAATCTTATTCAACTACGCCTCCCCCACACTTCCACGATATCCTGTCCTGACCTTGCTATAACCCACTATAACAATACTCTCTCTGCTGCACTTGACACTCTCGCTCCACCCCAACCTCGCAAAGCCCCACGTCGTCAGCTCCAACCCTGGCACTCCCAACAAACGCGTCACCTACAAAAATGCTCCCGCACTGCTGATTGTGCCTGGAGGAAATCCCGCTCTGAACATGATTTCATGCACTATAAGTTAATTCTCTTCTCTTACACCTCTGCCCTTCGCTTAGCTAAGCAAACCTACTTCTCCTCTCTTATATCCACTCACTCCTCAAACCCTAAAAGACTCTTCTCTATTTTCAACTCTCTCCTCTACCAACCTGCACCACCCCCCTCATCTGCATTCAGTGCTCAAGACCTCGCTGACTATTTTCTCAATAAAACACTTGCAATCTGAGGAAACATCCCAACACAAACCTGCAATCTCCCAACTCCGCTCCCAGTCACCCCCTCTGCCACTCTCTGCACCCTCCTCCCAACCACTGAGAGTGAAGTGGCTTCCCTTTTGTCTTCCTCACACCTCACTACCTGCCCACTTGACCCTATTCCTTCACATCTAATTCCTCCTCTGTCTACCACCCTCACTCCGGCTCTTACTCACATATTTAACCTATCCCTTTCTACCGGCTCATTCCCTGCCTCCTTCAAACATGCGAAGGTCACCCCCATCCTCAAAAAACCCTCCCTCGACCCTAACTCCCCTGCAAACTACCGCCCCATATCACTGCTCCAACTAGCTTCAAAACTCCTCGAAAAACTAGTTTTCAATCGCCTAACCCACTTCCTGTCGTCCAACTCATTGCTTGACCCCCTGCAATCTGGCTTCCGTCCCCAACACTCAACTGAAACTGCTCTCACCAAGGTTACTAACGATCTCCTTTCTGCTAAAAACAAAGGCTACTACTCTATACTCATCTTACTTGACCTATCTGCTGCCTTTGACACTGTTGACCATCACCTTCTCCTACAGTCTCTCAGTTCTCTTGGTCTCTGTGACACTGCCCTCTCCTGGATTCACTCTTATCTCTCTAACAGATCCTTCTCAGTCTCTTTTGCTGGTGACTCCTCCTCTCTATTGCCCCTGTCTGTTGGAGTACCTCAAGGCTCTGTCCTGGGTCCTCTACTCTTCTCTATTTACACTTCTTCACTGGATAAACTTGTCAACAGCTATGGCTTCAGCTATCACCTCTATGCTGATGATACCCAGATCTACCTTTCCACCCCTGCACTCTCTCCTTCTGTCAACTCTCACATCAGCGACTGCTTATCTGGCATTTCTTCCTGGATGGCCTCTCACCACCTAAAAATAAATATGTCCAAGACCGAACTATTCTAATTCCCCCCTCTAGCTCCACTCCCGTCTCTAATTTCTCTATCACTGTTGGCGGCACCACTATCTCCCCATCACCCCAAGTCCGCTTCCTCTGAGTCACGCTTGACTCAAATCTGTCCTTCATTCCCCACATCCAACTGCTCTCTTCATCCTGCCGCAACCACCTACGCAATATCTCCAAAATTCGCCCGTTTCTGAGTGCTGAAACTACCAAACAGCTCATCCACTCCCTGGTAATTTCCCGACTTGACTACTGTAACAACTTACTAACTGGCCTCCCTCTCTCCCGCCTCTCTCCCCTCCAATCCATCCTAAATGCATCCGCCAGACTAATCCACCTCTCTCGACGCTCTGTTTCTGCTGCGCCTCTCTGTGAGTCCCTTCACTGGCTCCCCATTCACAACAGAGTTAAATTCAAAATTCTCACCCTGACCTACAAAGCCCTCACCAATGCTGCCCCACCCTACCTGTCCTCACTCATCAACAAATATACTCCTGCCCGTCCCCTAAGATCCAACAACGACCTGCTTCTTGCATCCTCTACCATCACCTCCTCTCATTCTAGACTACAGGACTTCTCTCGTGCGGCACCAACCCTCTGGAACGCACTTCCTCGAGATGTCAGACTTGCCCCTAACCTCTCCTCCTTTAAACGTTCCCTAAAGACCTTTCTGTTCAGGGAAGCTTATCACCCGACTTATTAACAAACTAACCAACTAACTAACAGTTGCCCTCTATCTCCTCACTAATATCATTCTCACCTCTGCAGTCCCCACCTCCTGTTTCCAATCCTCCTACCCATCTAGATTGTATGTTCCCACGGGAACAGGGCCCTCAACTCCCCCTGTATTTGTCTGTAAAATGTTGTGTCTTATCGTATTGTTTCTCCACTGTACTGTTATCCTTGTACCCATGGGCAGCGCTGCAGAATCTGTTGGCGCTTTATAAATAAAGAATAATAATAATAATAATAATACCCAGGCTAGAGCCTTACCCTTCATGAGTGATATAATAAAGGTGATCTTGGAAGAAGAATTGACAAAAACTTGAGGATTGTTTCTGAAATGTAAACAACACTGGTTTAAGAATCCATGGCATTCTTCTGGATTACCGTCATATTTATCTGGAAGTGGGATTCTAGGTATATACTGTCCAACAGGCTGAGGCGGGGTAAAAACGGCATTGGAACTAGCAGCAGCTGCAGCAGGAGTCGCCGTAGCTTGAGAAGGAGCGGAGAGATTATGTAGCAGAGCAGTAATCTAGTCAAGCTTGGAATCCAAGGATTGCAAATGAGCAGAATGATTTCCTAGAAGTTGCCCTTGTAGAACCACAACCCTGGATAACTCATCGGGGTCCATATTATGGCCCGTTTGTACTGTCAGGTTAAGAAATGTCCAGAAGAAGACCCAAATGCTAGGGCAAACTTAAACAACACCCTTGCACTCTGAGTTCAAGCCAGGACGTGACCCCACGACAACTTCTATAAAACAAAGTACTCACGATATGGAGCATTGGTCTGAGCCCTCTGGAAAGAGAAAAGGAATGCCAGATATCAGCCGGATAGACTCCTGAATAAGGAGCTGTATACAGGCGGTTCAGGAATAGTCCTTCACAGATCCAGGAAGGCAGGAAAGAGAACTTATTCTCAGACAGAATGAGGGTTAAACAAGGAACAGTTAGTACATGCAAAGTTTGACTACAGGTTATCAGGCAGTTTGAGGGTTAACACAGAGTAGTCAGTACTTGCAGAGTTCGGCAACAGGTAATCAGGCAGTTTGAGGGTTAACACAGAGTAGTCAGTACTTGCAGAGTTCGGCAACAGGTAATCAGGCAGTTTGAGGGTTAACACAGAGTAGTCAGTACTTGCAGAGTTTGGCAACAGGTAATCAGGCAGTTTGAGGGTTAACACAGAGTAGTCAGTACTTGCAGAGTTTGGCAACAGGTAATCAGGCAGTTTGAGGGTTAACACAGAGTAGTCAGTACTTGCAGAGTTTGGCAACAGGTAATCAGGCAGTTTGAGGGTTAACACAGAGTAGTCAGTACTTGCAGAGTTTGGCAACAGGTAATCAGGCAGTTTGAGGGTTAACACAGAGTAGTCAGTACTTGCAAAGGTTTGGCAACAGGTAATTAGGCAGTTTGAGGGTTAACACAGAGTAGTTAGTACTTGCAGAGTTTGGCAACAGGTAATCAGGCAGTTTGAGGGTTAACACAGAGTAGTCAGTACTTGCAGAGTTTGGCAACAGGTAATCCGGCAGATAAAGGTTCAGAGCAGAACAATAACCACAGGAGCCTCGAAGAAACAAACAAACAGGCACTGCAGAAACCGGAAGCTATGAAGCCTGATAGTGACATCAGAGAAGGGATGGCTAAGCCGAGCTAGGCGTCGTCATGGAGACCTAAGAACGCAAGGAGGACCACCGGAGCTTCCCGGCGGCCGAGCGTGACACTTTCTTTGAGACAGTGAATAGATTTGAATAAAACCCCAGACCCTGTTCCTGAAACGGAACTGGTATGATTACCCCTGAAAGCTCCAGGTCTGAAACGCACTTCAGAAAAGCTTGAGCCTTTACTGAATTTGCTGGGATGTGTGAGAGAAAAAATCTTCTCACAGGAGTTCTTACTCTGAATCCTATTCGGTACCCTTGAGAGACAATACTCTGAATCCATTGATTTTGGACAAAATGTGCCCAAATGTCTTTGAAAAATCTTAATCTGCCCCCTACCAGCTGAGCTGGAATGAGGGCCGCACCTTCATGCAGACTTGGGGGCTGGCTTTGGTTTCTTAAACGGTTTGGATTTACTCCAACTTGAAGAAGGTTTCCAATTGGAACCAGATTCTATTGGGGAAGGATTAGGTTTCTGTTCCTTATTTTGTCGAAAGGAACGAAAACGGTTAGAAGCTTTAGATTTACCCTTAGGTCTTTTATCCTGAGGCAAAAAACTCCCTTTCCCCCAGTGGAAGTTGAAATAATCAAATCCAACTGAGAACCAAATAACTTATCACATTGGAAAGAAAGAGATAGTAATCTAGACTTAGATACCATGTCAGTAGTGATGTCGCGAACCTTAAAATTTCGGATCACGAACTGCGGACTCGAACTTCCGCTACTGTTCGCGAACCACGCGAACCGCCATTGACTTCAATAGGCAGGCGAACTTTAAAACCCACAAGGACTCTTTCTGGCCACAATAGTGATGGAAAAGTTGTTTCAAGGGGACTAACACCTGGACTGTGGCATGCCGGATGGGGATCCATGGCAAAACTCCCACGGAAAATTACATAGTTGATGCAGAGTCTGGTTTTAAGCCATAAAGTGCCTTAATCACCTAATATTCCTAAAAAAAATTTGAATAACTTGCTTTAAAACATCAGGTATGATGTAGTATCGATCAGGTAGTGTAAGGGTTACGCCCGCTTCACAGTGACAGACCAAACTCCCAGTGTAACGCACCGCAAACAACTGCAAACAGTCCATTTGCACAACCACGAGTTAGATAGATTTGATAGTTAGATACATAGATTACATAGATCAATAGATGCAATATACATATGATAGATACAAATTACATAGATCAATAGATGCAATATGCATTTGATAGATACGAATTACATAGATCAAAAGATGCAATATACATTTGATAGATACGAATTACATCGATCAATAGATGCAATTTATATTTGATAGTATAACAATAAGACATGCGGTCTGGGACCCGTGGTGTGTTAAGTAGTATTATTCTTAGGAGTTTACTACCTGTTACTCCCCCTATCGGGGGAGGTCTATATGGGCTGCATTTTTGGAACAGGGAGATGGAAGAAGATGATTGGTCTGTCCTCCTACTTCAAATTTGGCCTAAACACAAGTGGCTGTCTCAAAACAGTCCGGCCACGAGATAGATAGATTTGATAGATAGATATACATAAATTGATAGTTAGATAGAATCGATAGAAGATAAATAGATAGATTTGATAGATATATAATTACCCTGACAAAGTATAATAATAAATCATGCGGTCTCTGATGATTCACAGTCAAAAAAGTTTTTATTTTAAATATTTTCAAAACAAATATATCAAATATGATTGGTGGCACTAGTTGGCAAGTGGGCCTGGCACACACGCTGGGAGGAAGGCAATTGCAATTAGATTACACTAGATGACTGATGTTTCACAGTCAAAACATTTTTTATTTTAAATATTTACAATACTGTTAGAACAAATATGATTGGTGGCACTAGTTGGCAAGTGGGCCTGGCACACATGCTGGCAGGCAGGCAACTGCAATTCAATTACACTAGAAGACTGATGATTCACAGTCAAAAAAGTTTTGATTTTAAATATTTTCAAAACTGTTATAACAAATATGATTGGTGGCAATAGTTGGCAGCAAGTGGGCCTGGCACACACGCTGGCAGGTAGGCAACTTCAATTAGATTACAATAGCAGACTGATCTTTCACAGTCAAAAAATATTTTTATTTTTTTTGGTTGACCAACATGGCCGCTGAAACTTAGTGCTCCGTGGTTGCAAAGCTTAATGATTATAACCATGAGTGATTCTAGCATGATTCCAGCCCTTGGATAATACTAACCGACACCAGAAAGCCTAAGCTTTACACTGATGGACGTGAGTCCTAAGAAAACCATCATCTGACCAAGATATCCACAACAAAGATGCTAGAAAGCAACAACTCCACATGGCCGCCTTTCTCCTACTTAGCCGGAGTTACAACTTACTCATTAGGTTGCACATACGGCGGAGTGTAACAGTTAGCTCTCGCAAGAGATGACAGTTGTCTGAGATATTGACGGTGAGACCCTACACATAGTTGCTGTGATCTTGGGCCCTATATAATTGAGTTGCTATATACGGAACCTCCTGCCACACCATAAAATATGGAGGACTTTTAAATTCAACTACAGGTGTCACTGGATCGAATGGGAGAATCGATGCAGCGTAACTTTGAGGATCTAATGCTGACCTGCAGAACTGAAGTTAAAGGAGATACCATTTTGAAAGGGTTAGAGTCTGCTAACACAGAATCTACAGCGGCTACAGACACAGCCAACTTTGCGGCTACTACATGGGAGATTATTGAGGAATCCCTACTCCACGAGGAAGGAATGCTCCTAACAGATCTCCATGTGCTAACAATGGAGTCCACTGCTACGGATATTAGCTCAGCATCATTCTACCTTGGAGTGAGTAGACACCAGACACTGCTGAGAGATGCGGACCGATCCTGCAAGCTAACGGGGACTTCCACTTCTAATACCTTTGCAGGGAAACCTAGACTGAGCGTCTCCTTCAAAACCCTGGCTCATCTCTCCTCTAATGTTGCGGTAGTTCCGATCCGGGTGAAGCCGCGCTATCAGCGCCATTATCCTTTCCGTGGCCCCTGTTTTGTTGGTTGGAGGTTTATTGCCATCCGATCTGGAATTGGGTAATGTTTCTACTGTTGTTGACTGCACATGCACGCATACATATGAAGTCTGCATGTATATGGATCCCTTCTGGCAGACATATACTGATGAAGACCCCTGGGTTTGATGCAAGAACATATGTATATACAGTCTATTAACTGGTTTACAGCTCCAGGGACAGATATTTGCATGGAACAGCTCTCTCTATACATAACAAATTGTAGTCACGATTACTGTTGTAATATAGCGTGATATATATTAGACTTTGATGTTTTGGTTGAAATGTTATTGTGTTTATGACAGCTCCTTTTCAGTCTACCACATACTTAGGCCCTGACAGGATATAATACTAGCATTCATGTAGGAATTTCTGAAGCTGCTTTTTATGGGAGAGGGAGTTGGTTGGTTCATAGATCCCTATTATAATTAGACTGTTAGAGCTCAGAACTGACATCTATAAACTAGCAGATACTGTAGTTTTTAGTTCATGCAACCTGCTACCAGATGAGGGAGGAACATCACAAAGTTAATTTCTTTATCAGGCATGTCATCTCATTCACTGTGGTTACTTTTGTATGTTATCTCTATTTAGACCTACTACTTGGTGTAATGCTATCCTGTTTTATGGTAATTTTATGTATCAGAGCACTGCATCGCTACTAGAATACTGTGTACAGTCAACTCCTTCCTCATACCTATATATGTGCTACTATTAGTTAGACCATAATGATGTGTTTTAGCTAGCTCATTATTATATACAATTTATGTACTTGATATTCTTGGTTCCCATAACGGTTTATAGGGTCATGTTATACCTATGAGAAGTATATAACTTTATTGTGAGGTGGGTCAATTAGGGGTATCAATATTTGAGAAGCAGTTTCTAAATGTTAATTGGTTAGATGACAGAGCCTTATACTTTTATTATTATAGTTGTCTTACTCTCCCTAATAACCAGTGTATATGAGCCAGAATATAAATAGGTGCCCTAGAATAGTGAGACCTTAATATGCTATGTACCTCACAGTATAGCTTAGTGTATTGTGGTATTACCTCCCACACGCAGCAACCATAGTAGTAGCAGAAGGCTTATTCTCCAAATGACTCCTACTTCCATACTAACTATAACGATACTAACCCTAATACTTCCCGAGCTCTTTCACCAAGGGATGACCACATTATATTTACAGTCAAGATATCTCTCCCTGTGCTGGTCCATAGGGGGTATTGATGTTACTTGTGAAGCAGGTTGGTATGATTGTCCTCCCTGAATACACCCATAGCGATTCTACACCTCTCCTCTCAAAACAGTTAGCTCCAGATACATGGGGCCTCATTTGGTATAACGCTTATTCACTGTTTCTATGCCCAAGAATAATAGTTATATGCTATTGGCCAATAGCTGCTTTTGACAGTAACATAGCTCAGCCCTGCATGTAGTATAGAGCATCATGAATCTTCTCTGATTTTTACATTTGTATCCTGGCCCAGAATTCAACATAAACATAGCACAAATGGAGGGTGACTCCATTGGTAGTGTACTAGACGGCTCAGAAATTCCATTGTATTTATCAATTTGACATTCTAAACTGACTCCGCCCTCCATTCCCCCCCCCCTAATTATACTTTGAGCGGCTCTTGCCCGCTGCATCCCCCCCCCCATAAAACTTTAAGGCTAACTCCCCCCCGGCCCTAATTTTATCGGTATAGATTTCCCAATTTACTATGTATATGGCACAAAGGGGACCATTTAATTTATGCTATACTTATGACAGCCTATTATAAAACTTGAGAAAAGTTTGAATTGTCTTGCAACCATTTAGATTCATTTGTTTTGAGACCATTGATTTTGTACTGGTTATCACATCTGTTAGCCCTGTATTGCCGAAGATATTGCATGTGTTTGATGTTTCTGTTATTTGTGAAATTTCTCAAATAAAAAAATATTTAAAAAAAAAAAATAAAAAAAAAATATTTTTTTAAAATATTTACACTACTGTTATAACAAATATGATTGGTGGCACTAGTTGGCAAGTGGGCCTGGCACACACGCTGGGAGGAAGGCAACTGCAATTAGATTACACTAGATGACTGATGTTTCTCAGTCAAAAAATTTTTTATTTTAAATATTTACAATACTGTTATAACAAATATGATTGGTGGCACTAGTTGGCAAGTGGGCCTGGCACACATGCTGGCAGGCAGGCAACTGCAATTCAATTGCACTAGCAGACTGATGATTCACAGTCAAAAAAGTTTTTATTTAAAATATTTACACTACTGTTATAACAAATATGATTTGTGGCACTAGTTGGAAAGTGGGCCTGGCACACACGCTGGCAGACAGGCAATTGCCATTAAATAACAATAGCAGACTGATGTAAAAGGTTTTTTTTAAAAAAAGTTACACTAATGTTACAACAGATAGGAGTGATGGCACTCAGGATAGAAGTAGGCACAGTATGTGCTGGCAGCCTGACACACAGGCTGGCACTAGTGGCAGGCTGGCCTGGCAACTAAAATTAAATAACACTAGAAGACTGATGTAAAAGTTTTTTTTTTACAAAATTTAAACTAATGTTACACCAGATAGGAGTGGTGGACTGGCACTGAGGATCGAAGTAGGCACAGTATATGCTGGCACCCTGACACACAGGCTGGCACTAATGGCAGCCAGGCTGGCCTGGCAACTAAAATTAAATAACACTAGAAGAGGACTGATGTAAAAAAAAATTTAAAAAAAAATGTACACTAATGTTACACCAGATATAAGTGGTGGAAAAAAAGAGCTATTAATCACACTATATGATGTGGGCCTGACACACAGGCCTGATAGATAATGAAATTAGATTACACTAGCAAAATAATTTAAAAGTTTTTTTTTTTTTAATTTACAATAATGTTAAGCAGATATGAGGCCTGATAGAAAATGAAATTAGATTACACTAGCAAAATGATTTAAAAGTTTTGTTGTTTAAATTTACACTAATGTTAAGCAGATATCAGTGGTGGCACTAATCACAGTATATGCTGTGAGCCTCACATACAGGCTGAAAGCCAGGCAAATGCAAATAAAATTACAAATAATAAAAAAAAAAAACGACTGAAGTTCTAGCCCTAAAAAGGGCTTTTTGGGGTGCTGTCCTTACAGCAGAGATTAGATGAGTCATTCAGTACTGTAGTGGACACTAAAATAACTAGCCTAGCTATCTATTTCCCTATAATGTCAGCAGCAGCAACACTAAACCTCCTCTCACTAAGAAAGCAAGATCATAATGAATCTAAAATGGCTGCTGCCCAGGAGCTGTGAGGGTCTGTGAGGGAGTGTCTGCTGCTGATTGGCTCAAATGTGTCTGAAGGCTGTGAGATACAGGGTCAAAGTTTCCTCAATGATGACGAATAGGGGGCGGATCGAACATCGCATATGTTCGCCCGCAGCGGCGAACGCGAACAAGCTATGTTCACCGGGAACTGTTCTCCGGCGAACTGTTCGCGACATCACTACATGTCAGCATTCCAATATTTAAGCCACAAAGCTCTTCTAAAATAGCTAATGACATAGATTTAACATCAATTTTGATGATATCAAAAATGGCATCACAGATAAAATGATTAGCATGTTGAAGCAAGCGAACAATGCTAGACAAATCAGGATCCGTTTCCTGTTGCACTAAACTTTCCAACCAAAAAGTTGATGCAGCTGCAACATCAGCCATAGAAATGGCAGATCTGAGAAGATGAACAGAATATTTGGTTTTCCTTAGATAGGATTCAAGTTTTCTATCAAAGGGTCTTTAAAAGAAGTACTATCTTCCATAGGAATAGTAGTACGTTTAGCAAGAGTAGAAATAGCCCCATCAACTCTGGGGATCTTTTCCCAAAACTTCAATCTAACTGCTGGCAAAGGATACGATTTTTTAAACCTTAAAGAAGGAATAAAAGAAGTACCAGGCCTATTCCATTCCTTAGAAATCATATCAGAAATAGCATCAGGAACTGGAAAACCTCTGGAGTAACCACAGGAGGTTTATAAACAGAATTTAAACGTTTACTAGTTTTAATATCAAAAGGACTAGTTTCCTCAATATCCAATGTAATCAACACCTCTTTTAACAAGGAACGAATATACTCCATTTTAAATAAATAAGTAGATTTGTTAGTGTCAATATCTGAGGAAGGATCTTCTGAATCAGATAGATCTTCATCAGAGGAGGATAATTATGTTGTCTGTCATTTGAAATTTCATCAACTTTATGAGAAGATTTAAAATACCTTTTATGTTAATTAGAAGGCGGGATGGCAGACAAAGCCTTCTGAATCACATCAGTAATAAAATCTTTTATATTCACAGGTATATCTTGTACATTAGATGATGAAGGAACAACAGGCATTGTACTGTTACTGATGGACACATTCTCTGCATGTAAAAGTTTATCATGACAACTATTATATACCACAGCTGGAGATATAATCTCCACAAATTTACAACAAATGCACTTAGCTTTGGTAGAACTGTTATCAGGCAGCAGGGTTCCAACAGTGGTTTCTGAGACAGGATCCAATTGAGACATCTTGAAAATGTAAAAGAAAAAACAACATATAAAGCAAAATGATCAATTTCTTTATATGGCAGTTTCAGGAATGAGAAAAAATGCAAACAGCCTAGCCCTCTGATAGAAGAAAAGGCAAGAGGCATATAGGAATGGGGTTTTAAATAATGAAATTATTTGGCGCCAAGTATGATGCACAACGCAAACTGAAATTTTAACTTTTATGTTACCTCAGTGCTCCGCTTCATCTTTTTTTTTTTTTTCTTCAAAGATATGTATGCTTACCTGATAAATTTCTTTCTTTCCGGATATGGAGAGTCCACAACATCATTCAATTATTAGTAGGAATATCACTCCTGGCCAGCAGGAAGAGGCAAAGAGCACCACAGCAAAGCTGTTAAGTGTCACTTCCCTACCCCATTATCCCCAGTCAATCGACCGAAGGGAAATGGAAAAGGAATAACACAAAGGTGTAGAGGTGTCTGAGGTTTAGTAAAAAATAACTGTCTTAATAAAGGGTGGGGTGGTGGACTCTCCATATCAGGAAAGAAATTTATCAGGTAAATTTTGTTTTCATTACACCTGAGACCCCATATCTTTGAACCCTTATAACTTTCAATGCAATTTATTTTTAATAATTTGTATTAGATGTTATCCTGAGTGTAACTGTACTTTTAAATGTAAATTGTGTTTTGTGCAACTTTTTAGTCCACAACATCATTAAATTACTAGTGGGAACCAATACCTAAGCTAGAAGACACAGAATAAACAGGGAGGGAGAACAAGACAGGCAGACCTAAACAGAAGGTCTGAAAAAAGAAACACAGAGGCACCCAATGGCCTAATACCACAATACCAAGGGATAAGCAAGGGATTTGCTCAAAATGTGCCTTTCACAGAGAAAAACTTTCCTGAAGCATATCATTCTGATCCTGACTTCACAGTACAGTCCAGCCCCGAAATACCAGGCAATCCTTCTCTGAACAAGAGAAACAGCAAAACCCCAGACGTACGTTTCGGCCTATAGTGGGCCTCGTCAGTGAGGTGCAGCCATATCCCTCTAGGCACACTGAGCAACGGGTCCACGTCTGGATTCCCGCATCACACTTAGGGAGACTTCCCAAAATGTCATAATTTGCATAAATAAAAAGAGAGAAGCGCTCAACCTGGAAACGAACAATAGCATAATAGCTTGTTCTATGGCTAGTTACCACCCAAGAAGCAGCCTCTTTTTGCTCAAAATGTGCCTTTCACAGAGAAAAACTTTCCTGAAGCATATCAGTCTGATTCTGACTTCACAGTACAGTCCAGCCCCGAAATACCAAGCAATCCTTCTCTGAACAAGAGAAACAGCAAAACCCCAGACGTACGTTTCGGCCTATAGTGGGTCTCGTCAGTGAGGTGCAGCCATATCCCTCTAGGCACACTGAGCAACGGGTCCACGTCTGGATTCCCGCATCACACTTAGGGAGACTTCCCAAAATGTCATAATTTGCATAAATAAAAAGAGAGAAGTGCTCAACCTGGTAACGAACAATAGCATAATAGCTTGTTCTATGGCTAGTTACCACCCAAGCAGCAGCCTCTTTTTGCTCAAAATGTGCCTTTCACAGAGAAAAACTTTCCTGAAGCATATCAGTCTGATCCTGACTTCACAGTACAGTCCAGTCCCGAAATACCAGGCAATCCTTCTCTGAACAAGAGAAACAGCAAAACCCCAGACGTACGTTTCGGCCTATTGTGGACCTCGTCAGTGAGGTGCAGCCATATCCCTCTAGGCACACTGAGCAACGGGTCCACGTCTGGATTCCCGCATCACACTTAGGGAGACTTCCCAAAATGTCATAATTTGCATAAATAAAAAGAGAGAAGCGCTCAACCTGGAAACGAACAATAGCATAATAGCTTGTTCTATGGCTAGTTACCACCCAAGAAGCAGCCTCTTTTTGCTCAAAATGTGCCTTTCACAGAGAAAAACTTTCCTGAAGCATATCAGTCTGATCCTGACTTCACAGTACAGTCCAGCCCCGAAATACCAGGCAATCCTTCTCTGAACAAGAGAAACAGCAAAACCCCAGACGTACGTTTCGGCCTATAGTGGGCCTCGTCAGTGAGGTGCAGCCATATCCCTCTAGGCACACTGAGCCTAGACTGTACTGTGAAGTCAGGATCAGACTGATATGCTTCAGGAAAGTTTTTCTCTGTGAAAGGCACATGTTGAGCTAAAAGAGGCTGCTTCTTGGGTGGTAACTAGCCATAGAACAAGCTATTATGCTATTGTTCGTTTCCAGGTTGAGCGCTTCTCTCTTTTTATTTATGCAGAGATAATTCTGTAGTACTTCTTCACCAGTGAGGTCCTCCTGGTTCCTAAAGGGGAGGATATAGAGCCAACATAGCCCAGTACAGTTTGTACAAATAAATGTGTATCCAGGGAATATGCACACTTACATGTAGCAAAGCACCTCCAGGTGCAATATACACAGACTGGGACTTCTCAGCCGCCCAGCTGACTGTTTCAAAGGGTTCAGCAAATAAGAAAACTCCCAAAATTGATGCAGGAGTATAGATGGATTCCCTGAGGAAACAGCCAGTTCTAGGCTGAGAAACATGTTGCTTTTAAAATAAAAATATTCTTTTTAACTAATACACTTGCTGCTGAATTTTCTCTGGGAATCCATCTATACTCCTGCTCCAGTCTGCTTCCTTGCACTTTTTGGTGCTATTCATTTGTGAGTATTAGTCTTACATATTTTGCTTGTCCCTTGGTATTGTGGTATTAGGCAAATGGGCGCCTCTGTGTTTCTTTTTTCAGACCATGGGGCCTATCTATCACGCTCCAAAAGGAGCTTGACGGCTGGTGTTTCTGGCGAGTCTTCAGACTCACCAGAAACAGCAGTTATGAAGCAGCGGTCACAAAGAGCTCTGAGCAGGCGGACAGGAATCGCAACAATTCAACCCAATCGAGTACGATCGGGTTGATTGACACCCCCTGCTGGCGGTCCATTGGCCGCGAGTCAGCAGGGGGTGGCGTTGCACCAGCAGCTCTTGTGAGCTGCTGGTGCAATGTTAAATGCGGAGAGAGCGTATTTCTCTCCGCATTCAGCGATGTCTTGCGGACCTGATCCGCACTATCGGATCAGGTCCGCAAGACATTTCTTAAATATGCCTCCATCTGTTATCATCAGGATTTTGACCCCCCTACGACAGAGAGCTGAGCTTTGCAATCTTCTGGAGCTATTGTGACTTGCAGGATATCATTAGTTATTGGACATTTATTGTGTTTCCAGTCCGAGGTTATATATATATATATTTTTCCTCTGGTATTCTGCTGTATATTTTTAGAGTGTTGTTTAGGGATGGGCAAATGTGCAAATTTTCGAATTTCGAATGTAGAACGAATGTTATTACCGAAATTCGAATTCTAAATTCGAATGTCGATAAGAACGAATATTCTTAAAAATTCGAAAATCGAATGTTATTTACAGTTTTCGAATGTCACTTTCGAATTCGAATGTTTATAATTATATCGAATGTCTACATTCGAAATTCGAATTTTTCGAATTCGAATATAAATTCGAATTTTTCGAATTCGAATATTGCATAATTCGAATATTACATTTAAAAGCATTAGAAATACTATTACAATCTAAATTCAAATTTTTCGAATTCGAATACACGTATTGCATAATTCGAATATTACATTTAAAGAAAAAGCATTAGAAATACTATTACAATCTAAATGCGAATTTTTCGAATTCGAAAACAAGTATTGCATAATTCGAATATTACATTTAAAGAAAAAGCATTAGAAATACTATTACAATCTAAATTCGAATTTTTCGAATTCGAATATTGCATAATTTGAATATTACATTAAAAGAAAAAGCATTAGAAATACTATTACAACCTAAATTCGAATTTTTCGAATTCGAATACACGTATTGCATAATTCGAATATTACATTTAAAGAAAAAGCATTAGAAATACTATTACAATCTAAATGCGAATTTTTCGAATTCGAATATTGCATAATTTGAATATTACATTAAAAGATAAAGTATTAGAAATACTATTACAACCTAAATTCGAATTTTTCGAATTCGAATACACGTATTGCATAATTCGAATATTACATTTAAAGAAAAAGCATTAGAAATACTATTACAATCTAAATTCGAATTTTTCGAATTCGAATATTGCATAATTCGAATATTACATTTAAAGAAAAAGCATTAGAAATACTATTACAATCTAAATTCGAATTTTTCGAATTCGAATACACGTATTGCATAATTCGAATATTACATTTAAAGAAAAAGCATTAGAAATACTATTACAATCTTAATTCGAATTTTTCGAATTCGAATACACGTATTGCATAATTCGAATATTACATTTAAAGAAAAAGCATTAGAAATACTATTACAATCTAAATTCGAATTTTTCGAATTCGAATATTGCATAATTCGAATATTACATTTAAAGAAAAAGCATTAGAAATACTATAACAATCTAAATTCGAATTTTTCGAATTCGAATATTGCTTAATTCGAATATTACATTTAAAGAAAAAGCATTAGAAATACTATTACAATCTAAATTCGAATTTTTCGAATTCGAATATTTTCGAATGTAATCGTAAAATTCGAAACCGAATATTCGAAAATCGAATGTTAGAATGTTATGTAAACATTCGAAATTCGATTCGAACGAACGAATGTGTTAAAATTCGTGCCGTTTTTCGAATGTTGCGAAACATTCGCCCATCCCTAGTGTTGTTGTATACATTATTATTGTTCTTATTACATTGTGTTACATTTGTTTTGATTGAGAGCGTCCCCTTGAGGATTGGTCTGCTTCCCCACACCATATCTATATATTTTGTAGACCTAAACAGAAGGCACCACCGCTTGAACCTTTCTCCCAAAAGAGGCCTCAGCCTAGGCAAAAGTATCACATTTTTAAAATTTGGAAAAGGTATGCAGAGAGGACCAAGTTGCAGCCTTGCAAATCTGTTCCACAGAAGCTTCATTTTTGAAAGCCCAAGAAGAGGAGACAGCCCTAGTGGAATGAGCTGTAATTCTCTCAGGAGGCTGCTGTCCAGCAGTCTCATAAGCAAAACGAATTATACTTCTCAACCAGAGGGAAAGAGAAGTAACAGTAGCCTTTTGACCCTTACGCTTTCCTGAGAAACAAACAAGGCAGAAGACTGGCGAAAATCTTTAGTCGCCTGTAGGTAGAATTTTAGAGCATCCAAGTTGTGCAACAGACATTCTTTATGAGAAGAAGGATTGGGACAGAGAGAAGGAACAACAATTTCCTGATTAATATTTCTATTCGAAACCACTTTAGGAAGAAAACTCAATTTAGTACGAATAAATCGCCCTATCCGCATGAAAGATAAGGTAAGGCAATTTGAAAAAATTGAAATAATGAGGAGGATTATTTTATACAGTCAAAGATTTTAACAAAAAAATTCGAAGAAAGGGGATACAAAAAAGAATTAATTGAATGTGTCAGAATAAACCAAAAGAACAGTTGCTAAGTAAACAAAAAAGGCCTCAAAATAATGACACATGTGGCGAAATGTTTCTTCCTTTTGTAACACAATATAACTGTAACAAAGGAGTCATAGAAAAGATTATGAAAAAATATTGGCCGATTATAAAAAAAGATGGGGTTTTGGGTCCTATTCTACCTGAACATCCAAAAATAGTATACAAAACGTCAAGAAATCTAAAAAATATGCTAGTGCCTACAGACCTAAAAAAGAAACATAATACAAAGAACCAAAAAGATCTATGGGGCAAGGATGTGCAAGGTTTTTTTCCTTGTCTTACATATAAGGCCTGCAAGTATGCTACCAAGAAAAAATCTTTTAGATCCTCAGCAACAGGGAAAGAGTATTATATAAAAGGAACATACAGATGCACTGATAAACACATTATATACCTGTTGGAATGTAGCTGTGGGGCACAGTATGTGGGAGAGTCAGATAGATCAGCCCGTGACCGTATCCGGGAACACATCCAATCGAGCATATGAATGAAGAAAGAAATAGGGATCTCCCAGTACTCAAACATTTTAAAAAATGTAACAATGGCAATCTTAAAATTTTTAGCTATACCATCATTGATAAATTACAAAAAAATTGGAGAGGAGGTAATCCTACAAATGCCCTTTTAAGAACTGAGGCAAAATGGATCTTTGATCTAGACACCTTAACCCCTACAGGTATGACTTTAGAATTTGATTTAGGTAGTTTTTTACAGGAATAATGGTTACCAGAAACCGGCTATGAAGGCTTTTGGGTCCTCTGATGGACGTCTAGGGTTCCAGAAAGAGTTCTACATAGGGTTTTAGTTGACGTTGCATATTACAAATAAAATTAATTATCAATAGATCATTTATTTATTTATTTAAATATATAAATCATGTATTATTATAATATAGATTTCATTATATACAGGGAGTGCAGAATTATTAGGCAAGTTGTATTTTTGAGGATTAATTTTATTATTGAACAACAACCATGTTCTCAATGAACCCAAAAAACTCATTAATATCAAAGCTGAATAGTTTTGGAAGTAGTTTTTAGTTTGTTTTTAGTTATAGCTATTTTAGGG
Source organism: Bombina bombina (assembly GCF_027579735.1). Classification (NCBI taxonomy): domain Eukaryota; kingdom Metazoa; phylum Chordata; class Amphibia; order Anura; family Bombinatoridae; genus Bombina; species Bombina bombina. The sequence continues at coordinate 1,100,360,959 of NC_069501.1, forward strand.
GGATATCTGTGTGTGCAGGTGACTATTACTGTGCATAATTATTAGGCAACTTAACAAAAAACAAATATATAACCATTTCAATTATTTATTTTTACCAGTGAAACCAATATAACATCTCAACATTCACAAATATACATTTCTGACATTCAAAAACAAAACAAAAACAAACCAGTGACCAATATAGCCACCTTTCTTTGCAAGGACACTCAAAAGCCTGCCATCCATGGATTCTGTCAGTGTTTTGATCTGTTCACCATCAACATTGCGTGCAGCAGCAACCACAGCCTCCCAGACACTGTTCAGAGTGGTGTACTGTTTTCCCTCCTTGTAAATCTCACATTTGATGATGGACCACAAGTTCTCAATGGGGTTCAGATCAGGTGAACAAGGAGGCCATGTCATTAGATTTTCTTCTTTTATACCCTTTCTTGCCAGCCACGCTGTGGAGTACTTGGACGCATGTGATGGAGAATTGTCCTGCATGAAAATCATGTTTTTCTTGAAGGATGCAGACTTCTTCCTGTACCACTGCTTGAAGAAGGTGTCTTCCAGAAACTGGCAGTAGGACTGGGAGTTGAGCTTGACTCCATCCTCAACCCGAAAAGGCCCCACAAGCTCATCTTTGATGATACCAGCCCAAACCAGTACTCCACCTCCACCTTGCTGGCGTCTGAGTCGGACTGGAGCTCTCTGCCCTTTACCAATCCAGCCACGGGCCCATCCATCTGGCCCATCAAGACTCACTCTCATTTCATCAGTCCATAAAACCTTAGAAAAATCAGTCTTGAGATATTTCTTGGCCCAGTCTTGACGTTTCAGCTTGTGTGTCTTGTTCAGTGGTAGTCGTCTTTCAGCCTTTCTTACCTTGGCCATGTCTCTGAGTATTGCACACCTTGTGCTTTTGGGCACTCCAGTGATGTTGCAGCTCTGAAATATGGCCAAACTGGTGGCAAGTGGCATCTTGGCAGCTGCACGCTTGACTTTTCTCAGTTCATGGGCAGTTATTTTGCGCCTTGGTTTTTCCACACGCTTCTTGTGACCCTGTTGACTATTTTGAATGAAACGCTTGATTGTTCAATGATCACGCTTCAGAAGCTTTGCAATTTTCAGAGTGCTGCATCCCTCTGCAAGATATCTCACTATTTTTGACTTTTCTGAGCCTGTCAAGTCCTTCTTTTGACCCATTTTGCCAAAGGAAAGGAAGTTGCCTAATAATTATGCACACCTGATATAGGATGTTGATGTCATTAGACCACACCCCTTCTCATTACAGAGATGCACATCACCTAATATGCTTAATTGGTAGTAGGCTTTCGAGCCTATACAGCTTGGAGTAAGACAACATGCACAAAGAGGATGATGTGGTCAAAATACTAATTTGCCTAATAATTCTGCACTCCCTGTATATATATATATATATATATATATATATATATATATATATATATATATATATATATATATATATATATATATAAATAAAATACAGAATACACAGTTGAATATATTTAATGTTTAGTCATATTTGGTATTTATGGATTGACCCTTAGTGATTTTTTCATATTAAAGGTTTTATATTTAAGGATTTATATTTTAGGATTGACTTTTAGTGTTTTTTTAAATGATTATTATGGATCGATTTCTAGTTGTTTTGTAAGGGGTTAATATGTTAGGAAGCTTTTGTACTTAGGACATTCTTTCTTTCTTTCTTTCTTTCTTTCTTATATATATAGGATATATATATATATATATATATTAAATCCTTGGAGTTTATACAAGTAAGAGCTCATTAGATGTATGTGCAATATTGCTTTAAATAAACTTAGTACTCCGTTATATAAGGAGCTATTATGTTCTGTTTTACGGCCAAACAGGATTTATGTGGATTTCATTGCTATTTTTATAATGCTTTTTTTATAATGCATATTTAAATCTAGCGTAATTTTTTTCTATTCATTTTATATATCACTTATGCACTGTATAGGATATTCACAAACCCTATTGGGGGGATTCAATGACTAACAGCTCATGAGTCACATGGCGGCTTTTTCTTTAATCAGTACTGCCGCTCCACTATAAAAGGAGCTCTGCGGCTAAGTGTCAAATCAGAAGCTTGAGAAAGGTGCAAACCGTAATGCGTTGCTTCTGTTTTTGGCTCAGTCAGGCCACCGTAGTCTGATACGTCAGACCCCCTGCATTGATTTCCTGAAAGAAGGACCGGACGAAAGACTACAACAAACGCCAGGCTCGGCGTCTTAATCATATCGAGCAGTTCAAGGCAAACTTAAACTGTAAGTTTGGATTAGCACTTTTGAGTGTTAAATACTAGCATACGTCTGAGAAAAGTTTTTATTTTGCATTCTATAGAACAACCCAAAGAAGGATTGTCGGAAGAGTATCTTTTAAGCCTAGCAGTGGATTCCCCTGCAGAGAGATACAAGATTTACGGATCTGTCTAGAGTGGATACTAACCTTTTTGACCATCTGCATATTGCTATTGCTTGCTAAAATATCTCTTATCCCTAGATGCAAAACTCTATCTGCTTGTACTAATGCAAAATTCTATCTGCTTCAAGCTTGTACTAAAGCCATATGTGCTTGCACAAAGGCTTTCTGCAATATCGGCACTAATCTATAGGATAAAGACCCTTTTTTTCTGCAACTTTCATTGTGTGCTGCTATATATAACACCTGGCTGTGTGCTTTTTGCAGCTACGACTTTGACTTTATATTTCTTGTATTTGTTTTTGTTTTAATCATTTGAGTGTGTTTTTTTAGATATGTTCTAGTCATATTGTGCATATTTTTAATTGTGTTTTGCTCTATTTGTCCTTAATATTGCTATACTAATTCACCCTACATACTGTCAGGACAATTGTCCAGTATAATTCACCGTTTTGATATTGCATATTAATCACATATGTCTGTGCTATATAATATAGGGGTACAATTGATCATGTGTATGTACTTATATATTCAGGTACACATACACATATATATTATTTTTCAGTATTAATATGTAGCTATTAGCTAGTGCTGCTTGTCAGTATATAATTGCTTACTGTGAAGTTTTTGTACTTTATCAAAATAATCCATGTTTAGTTACTATGATATTCAAGGTCCCCAACATAGCTGCATGATTCCTATCATCATATTATTGGTATAAATATCCACAAATATCCCCACGTTTGTCATACATGGTTCCAGTAAGTCTCTTTTTCTATAAACATTAGTGGGGTTCAACCTTGGTTAATGGTCAAATAGAGATACTGACTTGTTTTTCAGAATATATTTACAAAATACATATTTGTCTGTTATAGCTTAGTGACGAGTGCCATCTTCCGAGGGAAAAATATTCTAACTGCTAAGTCTTAGCTTATTAACAAAAATGTTAATTATTCTTTAATTAGTGTTAGCCAATCAATTATGTGAACCTAACCTTATCAGTTGGGGTGGAGTTAAGCACTTTCCATAAAATACACACTCACCCACAAAAGGGGAGGAGGGGGACACAAGCAGACGGCACAAGGGGCATCACTTAGCATGCATGATGACCACACCCTATCCAGAGGAGATGGGAGGCTAAGCTGACCAGACAAGTCAGAATAATGGCAAGAGAGGGTCCAGGGGTAACCTAAGAGTTTCTTTTTACACTGAACCCCAATGAAGGATCCCACAATGTTGATAAGTATGAAACAAACCTATATGAAACAGTTTTGTTAATATGATTTATGCTCTTTACATTTATATTCAAAGTTTTATTATTGAATCAGGTGAGTTAATCAATTCTGGTTTGCCCTTTATACTCACAAATATTTTTGTTAGGTAATTCCTGTAAACCCGGTCTTATCTGTCGACAATAACACTGGGTCAATCAGGAATCTGGCAATAATATAATTTTCTTATGGTCTTCCAGGATTAGTAGTTTACCTGTTTCTTGCAAGCTATGCTGAGAATTTATATAACAAAAGTTTCTGTTTCTCTATTATACACGCAAGTTACTGCAAATGAAATCATTTATTGATTGTTTTCATTAGTTTTTACCTGATAATCATTAAATCATTGTAATGATGTATGCTTATTGATTTGCTTTATTTAAATATTGCTTATTATTTCCAATAAATCTTTTAAGTTTGTTTATTGATCTGGTCTCAGTTTAATTAATAGACAAATCAGAACTAAAAGGATTCAGGTTTTATATATATTATCCTTTGTAAATTATATAATTCAGAGTGTTATTAAATTGCACACATTGCCCCTGCAAAGTTGGTAACCGCTATTATATAAATATTGAGTTACATTATCAGAATGATATAGATGCTCCATAATATTTATTGTCTAAACACATAATACACTTTGCAGGTACACTACTGAAATAATAATAATAAAAATAATAATAGTAATAAGGATAATATTCATAACATTATATTTGGAGGCACAGTGGAAAGTTCAAAGGTTCTATTAATTATTTTTTGTTGTTGTTGTTGTTGAAATAATTAGCATTTATCAGGTTTAAGTGTAAATTTTATATTTTTAAGCAGTCAACAGTGTTTCTCCTTTAAGTAAAAATGAAACTTTGAGCTTACTTTACTATCCTTGAGAAGAATGATAACATTGTGAATGTTTTGGTTTTCTTTTTTATTAAAAAAAAAAGTTCTTTCTTGTTTTTGGCTTTGTCGCAGAGGGAAAGATTTGTACTTTACATTTAAAGCGGCAGTACTGGTGTTCTATGTTATAAAGAATGATAACTAAATTGCTAACTGCAAAAAACAAGTATTTATATTATATTCTGTCACAGAATCTAACTTAAAACTGATCTTTATGTTTCAGTGATAGTCTGCTGTCAAACTGAATCTCACAGATATTACAAAACTCTTTGTTATTAAAATAACCCCCCAGAGTTCAATAAATAAATTAGATATTATTTAATGAATTGATTTAAGTGACACTTTAACAAATATATAGCTATATGGTTACTAACCAGTCTACAACTATAACTGCAATAAGTTTTATTGCTGCTTAACAGCTATGTCGTGGTCTATAATAAGTAAGTGTCTACAATAAACACCCGTATTAAGGCAATAGGGGACAGCAAACAAAGGATGCAAGATGTATCTGATTCTACTGGATTTACATAACTTGCAAATTTATCTGATTATAGTTTTGATCAAACAAAACTGATTTCATTTACAGTGACAAGACTGGATGAGTCTTTATTTCTTAATAATACAATTTTTGCAGGGAACTGTGTTGCTACTACAGAAAATAAAATTTTTCCTATTTGTTTAACAGAACAAAGGTGTTATCATGAGATTTATAAGCCTTCTTATCCTGAATTAAGGGTAACGTGAAGTTGCAGGCTGCTAGAAGGGATCAACATTCCTCAGTTGTGCAGTGAGGTCAAATGTCCTGTCTGGAACTGATGACGTCAGGTAGTACCTGGTTTTTTATACTTTAGTTGGGTGACAAACCTAGAGGGGGAAGTAGTATTTTCTTTTCCTCTACATAAAAGGTTATTAACCTAAGACTAAAATGCATCTATAGGCCTAGCTTAATAGCTAAATAATTAGGCCTTTGCTAATCATACTCCTACTGGTGAAAAACTGGATACCCTATAATATACCATTAGGGGAAGGGAATCTTATAAGAGTTGTAATATAAGCAGAGCAAGAAAGTAAGATTAAGACAGCTAAACTAGGCTTTGGTCAGAGGTGTTCCATAAAGAGTATATGAGGAGGTAAGCTTCTCCAAAAGCACAAAGGTACTTTACCAGTAAAAACCCACCTAGGTATAAATAGGGTGAGAAAGGTACATTGTAGGCTTGAAATGCCATACCTAAAGTTTCCTCAGGGTTGCAGAGTCCCCTTTAGAAGGAATACACTGCCTAAGGTTAATAGGGTGTATATGGTTTAAAAGTCCAAAAGTGCAAAACTAAAAAGGGCCCCTAGAATAGGGTAAACCTGTTAAAAGAAGCTAATAAAGTTAAGGCATAGCCAATACCATGAATCCTCCTGATCTTTAGAAACTTAAATTAGTCCAGGGTCAAACATGACTCTAGGATGTTTTGTTTACTAGGCCAAAGTAAAAAAGTGATGAAACTGAAGGTAACTGTGAAGCTGTTGGTATATCTGAAACTAAAACTTGCTTAAATTACTTGCTGAATTATACCAATGGATAAAATGTTTTTTACCATATATTCTGAGTATTATACTTTAATAGTTACACTGCTCAGAAATAACTAGAGGGGTGATTATTGATACTAATCACCTGTTTGGAACTGTATTACAGACTAATATGACAATAAATAAGTGGTATAGTTAATATACCCCTGTATCTATGTAACTGCAAAGGGATATGATATCCTAATCAATGATTATTTTACTATTTTTCAAATATATTCTAAAGGACTATGGCTTGATACAAATCTGCTTATTAACTAAGGATGATTTGTTTCATTTTTATTCCAGGTATCAATTTATTCTTGCTGAAAAAAGAGTGACAGATATGACAATATCATACTTAATATGTGAAAACTGCATCCAAGTGAAGCATTACTATGATGTAATGGCAAAATGTTGCATGTTTAATATATATATTTTTTTCAGGTCTCACATCCAATAGCAAGTAGAGATGTGATGTGACATCACTTTATAGAAATATACTTAATGTGCTATTTCTTATGTTATAGGAGTCAAGCTTAAACTGACAGATGCTTGATCCAAGGAGAGATGACCATTAAAGAGACCACCATGTTCTGAGCCATCCTCATACAGTGCCAAGTGTTCCTTATGGATCCATGATGTCTATCAAATACCTGATCCACACGATGGAAGCCTGATATAGACACAATCATGATGTTTAATTAACCAAAAACCAGCACAATAACTTGTTATACAGTGGCTGCACACATTCTCCTGGGCCACATACACAGAAATAAAGTTGTTCTGAAACAATCTGGTGGTTTGATCCTGACAGTAACCACACACTATACAATAACTTGGTTTATGTTGATGCCTGAAGAAAGAAACTGCAAACTTTACACTTTATTTTGTTTCTCGGGGATGCAGCATTGCAACCACTTAAAGGGATATAGACTGTATACACAAGTGAGCATTGCTTGGCTGACTTTTGATATTTTCCTACACCAATAAATGTTAAAATATTTTATAAGTTGAATTTTACCCCATTCAGGTACTAAATCACTGTGCACCTGATAAAAGGACATTTATCGAGATTACCTTGTCTCACTCGTGACAGGTCATCTCGAGAGGGGGATTATGTCAGGACAATTGTCCAGTATAATTCACCATTTTGATATTGCATATTAATCACATATGTCTGTGCTATATAATATAGGGGTACAATTGATCATGTGTATGTACTTATATATTCAGGTACACATACACATATATATTATTTTTCAGTATTAATATGTAGCTATTAGCTAGTGCTGCTTGTCAGTATATAATTGCTTACTGTGAAGTTTTTGTACTTTATCAAAATAATCCATGTTTTGTTACTATGATATTAAAGGTCCCCAACATAGCTGCATGATTCCTATCATTATATTACTGGTATAAATATTCACAAATATCCCCATGTTTGTCATACATGGTTCCAGTAAGTCTCTTTTTCTATAAACATTAGTGGGGTTCAACCTTGGTTAATGGTCAAATAGAGATACTGACTTGTTTTTCAGAATATATTTACAAAATACATATTTGTCTGTTATAGCTTAGTGACGAGTGCCATCTTCCGAGGGAAAAATATTCTAACTGCTAAGTCTTAGCTTATTAACAAAAATGTTAATTAATCTGTAATTAGTGTTAGCCAATCAATTATGTGAACCTAACCTTATCAGTTGGGGTGGAGTTAAGCACTTTCCATAAAATACACACTCACCCACAAAAGGGGAGGAGGGGGACACAAGCAGACGGCACAAGGGGCCACACTGAGCATGCATGATGACCACACCCTATCCAGAGGAGATGGGAGGCTAAGCTTACCAGACAAGTCAGGATAATGGCCAGAAAGGGTCCAGGGGTAACCTAAGAGGGTCTTTTTACACTGAACCCCAGTGAAGGATCTCACAATGTTGATAAGTATGAAACAAACCTATATGAAACAGTTTTGTTAATATGATTTATGCTCTTTACATTTATATTCAAAGTTTTATTATTGAATCAGGTGAGATAATCAATTCTGGTTTGCCCTTTATAGTCACAAATATTTTTGTTAGGTAATTCCTGTAAACCCGGTCTTATCTGTCGACAATAACACTGGGTCAATCAGGAATCTGGTAATAATATCATTTTCTTATGGTCTTCCAGGATTAGTAGTTTACCTGTTTCTTGCCAGCTATGCTGAGAATTTATATAACAAAAGTTTCTGTTTCTCTATTATACACGCAAGTTACTGCAAATAAAATCATTTATTGATTGTTTTCATTAGTTTTTACCTGATAATCATTAAATCATTGTAATGATGTATGCTTATTGATTTGCTTTATTTAAATATTGCTTATTATTTCCAATAATTCTTTTAATAAACTAAGTTTGTTTATTGATCTGGTCTCAGTTTAATTAATAGACAAATCAGAACTAGAGGCTTGAGAAAGGGCTTATTGTTAGCCCGAAACGTTGCTGTATTTGACCTTTGTTTGAAAATAAAAGTCACTTTGCTCACTGCTGGAGACTATCTTTCTTTATTTTAATTAATAGACAAATCAGAACTAAAAGGATTCAGGTTTTATATATATTATCCTTTGCAAATTATATAATTAAGAGTGTTATTAAATTGCACACATTGCCCCTGCAAAGTTGGTAACCGCTATTATATAAATATTGAGTTACATTATCAGAATGATATAGATGCTCCATAATATTTATTGTGTCTAAACACATAATACACTTTGCAGGTACACTACTGAAATAATAATAATAATAATAATAATAATAATAATAAAATTAATAATAGTAATAAGGATAATATTCATAACAATACTAACTTCTTTTAATATTTTTTGCTTCTTCATATGAATTTTATTTAACTTAAGTAGTTTATTCTTATGAACTATACTTTTTGTCTGTATAAATACTATTACCTATTTTTATGGTAAAATTAAATTGATTTTTAGTTAAAATTAAATTGATTTTTACTAGTATTGATTAACTTATTGCAACCACCCCTATAGATTTAGCTATAGTTTCAGAATATCTCTGACCTTAGCGCAGGAAGATTATTTATTTATATATCCCCTCTGGGGACTATTGACATCATCCTGTTTTCTTGTGGTGTGGCTTTTCCTTCTCTATCTTCAGCGCTCTCTCATTCCTCTTTTTTATAAGGCGACTCACACTGCAAAGCCGAAAGTTCTGAAACTCTCAGAGCAGAAGAGATGGCAATAAGAAACAAAACCTTCCAAGATAGCAACTTAATATCTATGGATTGCATTGGCTCAAACGGCTCCAAGGAGGAGCAACAGGTTTAAATACAGGCCTGATTCTGACCAGGGCCTGACAAAAAGATTGAACATCTGGCACATCCGCCAGACTCTTGTGTAACAAAATAGATAATGCAAAAATCTGACCTTTCAGAGAACTGACTGACAACCCTTTCTCCAGAGCTTCCTGGAGAAAAGACAAAATTCTAGGAATCCTGACCCTACTCCTAGAGTAGCCCTTATATTCCCACCAATAAAGGTATTTACGCCACAACTTATGGTAAATATTTCGGGTAATAGGCTTGTGAGCCTGGATCATGGTCTCAATGACCAACTCAGAAATTCCACGCTTAGACAGAACTAAGCATTCAATCTTTAAGCAGTCAGCTTCAGAGAAACAAGATTTGGATGGCGGAATGTACCCTGATTTAGAAGGTCCTTCCTCAGAGGCAACCTCCAAGGTGGCCAAGATGACATCTCTAGGACTGCATACCAGATCCTGCAATGCCATGAATAAATAGAACATATTTTTCTGTGTGAAGAACATCAGAATGTGAAACATTAATATTTAATGTCAGTTTAGAGCACTTGAGAAAACTCAATCGGATTTGCATGCTACTTTGCTAGTAAAGGTGTTAGGTTGTTTTTTTCCACTTGTTGTGCTCCATTGAAGTCTATGGGGGTTAATATGGTCGCGATATTCCAAGTTTGGCTTTTTGTGACCATTGGGTTAGCGCCCGTGCAAAACCTTTTTACTTTCAATTTGTAATACACGTGCTACGAGATGCACGCAAAATCTTACTTCTAGCACAGTTAGCGCACTAATGGGAGTGATAAATGGGGCTCCACTTGTAATCTAGAACATGAGCAAATGCCACACTGTGAAATGAAAAACTAACTATATTTCTGTTCCATTTTACAGGGAGTGCAGAATTATTAGGCAAGTTGTATTTTTGAGGATTAATTTTATTATTGAACAACATCCATTTTCTCAATGAACCCAAAAAACTCATTAATATCAAAGTTGAATAGTTTTGGAAGTAGTTTTTAGTTTGTTTTTAGTTATAGCTATTTTAGGGGGATATCTGTGTGTGCAGGTGACTATTACTGTGCATAATTATTAGGCAACTTAACAAAAAACAAATATATACCCATTTCAATTATTTATTTTTACCAGTGAAACCAATATAACATCTCAACATTCACAAATATACATTTCTGACATTCAAAAACAAAACAAAAACAAATCAGTGACCCATATAGCCACCTTTCTTTGCAAGGACACTCAAAAGCCTGCCATCCATGGATTCTGTCAGTGTTTTGATCTGTTCACCATCAACATTGCGTGCAGCAGCAACCACAGCCTCCCAGACACTGTTCAGAGAGGTGTACTGTTTTCCCTCCTTGTAAATCTCACATTTGATGATGGACCACAGGTTCTCAATGGGGTTCAGATCAGGTGAACAAGGAGGCCATGTCATTAGATTTTCTTCTTTTATACCCTTTCTTGCCAGCCACGCTGTGGAGTACTTGGACACGTGTGATGGAGCATTGTCCTGCATGAAAATCATGTTTTTCTTGAAGGATGCAGACTTCTTCCTGTACCACTGCTTGAAGAAGGTGTCTTCCAGAAACTGGCAGTAGGACTGGGAGTTGAGCTTGACTCCATCCTCAACCCGAAAAGGCCCCACAAGCTCATCTTTGATGATACCAGCCCAAACCAGTACTCCACCTCCACCTTGCTGGTGTCTGAGTCGGACTGGAACTCTCTGCCCTTTACCAATCCAGCCACGGGCCCATCCATCTGGCCCATCAAGACTCACTCTCATTTCATCAGTCCATAAAACCTTAGAAAAATCAGTCTTGAGATATTTCTTGGCCCAGTCTTGACGTTTCAGCTTGTGTGTCTTGTTCAGTGGTGGTCGTCTTTCAGCCTTTCTTACCTTGGCCATGTCTCTGAGTATTGCACACCTTGTGCTTTTGGGCACTCCAGTGATGTTGCAGCTCTGAAATATGGCCAAACTGGTGGCAAGTGGCATCTTGGCAGTTGCACGCTTGACTTTTCTCAGTTCATGAGCAGTTATTTTGCGCCTTGGTTTTTCCACACACTTCTTGCGACCCTGTTGACTATTTTGAATGAAACGCTTGATTGTTCGATGATCACGCTTCAGAAGCTTTGCAATTTTAAGAGTGCTGCATCCCTCTGCAAGATATCTCACTATTTTTGACTTTTCTGAGCCTGTCAAGTCCTTCTTTTGACCCATTTTGCCAAAGGAAAGGAAAATGCCTAATAATTATGCACACCTGATATAGGGTGTTGATGTCATTAGACCACACCCCTTCTCATTACAGAGATGCACATCACCTAATATTCTTAATTGGTAGTAGGCTTTCAAGCCTATACAGCTTGGAGTAAGACAACATGCATAAAGAGGATGATGTGGTCAAAATACTAATTTGCCTAATAATTCTGCACTCCCTGTATATGATGTATGTGTTTAACTGCAACACAAGATTCATTATTTCCTATATATTACACACATTTTATGGTCCCTAATTTAGCATTAGTTCCCCTTCACAAAACTCAAAATTTAAGAAATGTATACTTATATTGTTCAATAACAATTAATACATGAAAATAAGAAGAGAAATTTAAAAATGAAATTGCCACTTTGCTTCATCTTACAATTTTTGCCGAAAACAAGTAGGCCTAAAATATATATTTATAAATATATTAGAGCTCTGGTTTTCAAACCTGTCATCAGGCCTCCCTAACAGGTCACATTTTGTGGGTATTTGTACTTTAGCACAAGTGAAATAATCAGCTGATTAGTAAACATGGTTATTTTACCTGCTCTCACCCAAGGTAATCCTAAAAACCTGGCCTGTTGGGGAGGTCTGAGGACAGGTTTAAAAACCAGTGTATTAGATGAATTGTAAAATTACATAAAATTCTTATTTCACAAAAGGGTGGCTTAACCAATTTTAACAATGTATGTATGCTCTTCCCCCCTGTCCAAATAGCTGTTCCAATAATCATCCTATGTAGAATTCCATAGTTTAAATATGGATCTATGAGGATTAACGTCAACAACACAACGAGGGAGGCTAATGGTTGCTGCAATGTGATCATTATTACTGTGCAAATCACTTGATAACTATCAGGACATAAAACTCTTTTGAATAGTGGAACCTCACTGTTTCAAATTAGGGTCTTATGATATATTTTTCTGGGGCATTAAAAAGTCCTGTTATAAATCTATGGAATACCCAAAATAGAACCAATTCTGAGAAGTAGTTGTTGTGGTTATCTATTAGCATAGGATTTTGGGTTTCTATGTATAATTTTAAATTAACTTTTCTAATGAATTGTATAAAGTTAGAATAGGAATTGACAGTCCTAGGAAAGTACAGAAGAGCTCATATCGCCGAGGGAATGATTCCGAAGGGATGGTGGGAGAATTTTTCCTGTAAGGTTTTCACTCCCACTGTGTTCTTCTGTACTAGTGGGTATAACTAGAAAATGGGGCAACTTAGGAGAAGAAAAAGTGAGGGAATGTGGTGACATTTTGTCACTGGAATATTTACCTAGTTGTTATTAAAATCCCTTCCCCCAGGTACACTTTTCTCTCTGAATTAAAGACACTCCCAATGGCCTTTTGAGTGGCATTTGAAAGGACACTCCCTTTTGAATTGAGGTATAAAATACTGTAACACCAGAACCTCTCTCTCTTTTTATCTTGGAAAGATGGCTGATGGTGAACACTTTGGGAAATGTGGCTAAGTATATTCATATTGTTATTTTAGCATTATTGGACAAATTGGGATTTTTGTAGTAAGTTGCCCTGTATTAATTAAAATTTGGACTGTTTATCTGTAAAATAGTTTTTTTTTATTTATATATATATATATATATATATATATATATATATATAAAAATATTTATCTTATTATTAACATATATTGATTCCAAAATAAACTGTTTGGCAAATAATGGAGACCCTCTCATAGAGTTTATTTCACAATTTATTTGTGTTGGGTTTAGTGGTTTCACCATAGAGATTTAGTATATTATATTTAGTAGAAAGTAAAGATATTTTAAATTAATAGATAACCACATTTTGGCGACCACGAAGTTATAGACAAATCCATATGCCATTTTAGTTTTGCAGGAATCAAATGAATGTTGATTTATTTTAAATTGAAATTTTTGGTGTTTTATAGCAAAGTTAATAATATTATTGCAGGATATATATATATATTTAAATGTTTCTCAAGAAAAGCATGGTTTTAAAAACCTGTATTTCTGGTCTCTATAAATTTTCATTTGTATAGTTACATGGGGGAAGCACATAATGGTTGGTTTCAGCAGGCCTGTTGTTTATCGATTGTAGCTTGCTAAATCTTAAATAACCCCTGTGCCTGAACACAGTGTTATCTATATGGCCCATGTGTACTTTCTGTCTCTTTGTGTTGAAAAGAGATTTAAAAAGCATGTGATAAGAGGCAGCCCTCAAAGGCTTAGAAATTATCATATGAGCCTACCTATGTTTGGCTTAAACTTAGAATGCTAGGAGAAAAAGAAAGTAAATTTGATGATGGAAGTAAATTGGGAAGTTGATTAAAATTAAAAGTCCTGTCTGAATAATAAAAATGTATACTAGACTGTCCCTTTAACCCTTGTATTTTTCTTGTTTTTGGAAACTGGATACTTTTTATTGTTGAACCAGTTTTCTATCAGTTGTCCCTGCTAGACATCTGTTTTGTTTTTTTATTGGTCACCACATGGATTTTAAACAATTAATTTGAGAGTAAAATAGTTTAGAATTTTTGTTTTCTGTAAAAATCTAATGAATTTTAGAGACATGTGTTGTGTTGGTCCCATCTAAATGTTTTTACAAACAAAAGCTTTACAGTACTATTTAATAGCTGCCATAGTAAGGTTAAAGTGATTGACTTCTGCTCCTTTATAAATCAAATATAATGTCCATTTTATAAAGATTGTAATTTTCTTGCACATTTTTTTTTTTTTAAACAAAGGATTCATTTCTGTGAATGTGTTATACCCAGAGCTGTAGCTTGCCCTATACATAATTTTCATTCTGAATTGTATGGGAAATTGTGTAGAATTTAAAGTTAAGAAATTACAGTTTAATTTTGGGAATATGCTAAGCCATAAGCAGTTTAAAGCATATTTTGTTTTTCCCTCCTTCTTCTTCCATTTCTTTGTTCAGATTTTTAATTAAGTTTGTATGGAATATAAAAGGTGTACCTTTGTTTGGGTAACAAAGTTAAAAAAAAATTGCATTTCCTGTGTTTGGAGCAGATCCTGGAACCAAAACTACAGTTGAAATTAGCATTTCAGAAGTTCTATAGAAACTTCCTGTACTTAAAATATTTTTATAATTTTTCCTCAATTCGGAAAAATATCAGTAAAAGGGATTCCTTGCTTTGCTTTGTTCATTTATTTTATTTAGGTTAGTATTATTGATGGTTTACACCTTTTAAAAGAGAACAATATTTTTTTATTTTATTTTGTTCTGCTTAATTTCTGTTTAGTCTGGTGTTTCATTGCCCTATAGATATGATAATTCCTTGCATTTGGGGCAGGTAAAATAGTCTGGCAAACTATGCTGTGAGAGACACACTATTCTAAGTCTGTTCCCCAGATTTAAAATAAAGAATAATGAGCAGTGGTTAGAAAAACTAAATTTAACTATATTACCACCTCTGCTGGAATGCTGACCTGCTTATAAACAGATCTAATTACTACCCCTTCTAGATGGCTTAACTGCTATGTCCTTTGTTGTGTAAAATTAGCATCTCAATGGTATCTTGTACATCCTGTGTTAACATTTAAAAAAAGAAAAAAAACTACTATGCTGTGAGAGACACACTATTCTAGTATATATATATATATATATTATTTTTATTTTAGTTCTAACGGCTATCTGTCAAAAATGTCTGGAAAAAAATTGTAAGGATTCCAGGCCACCTTTTCACTCTCTCCTTGTTACTGAACATCCTACCTGTTCTTAAGTCGTCACCTGACTGCAAACAGGTGCTTAGTAATTAAACTTGAATGCAGCTAGCAGCAACACTGCAAACTCGCTCTTGAGATTACCTTTAAGCCTAAGTTTGGAGTACAAACAAGACCTTCATCCTAACTCTGTTTCTCATCATACTGAACAGTGGATTACAATAACTGAGTACTTGCTTTTCCCTAAAGGAATTAAACCTTGTTTTCATCAAGTAACTTTCTCTTTCAATATGAGCTATTCACAACTCTCCCTAAAACCAACATTCAGATCTTGATCAGAGTCGCCACCACCTCAGCAAATTGAACTCTCTTCATTCAGTTCAAGATCAAATACTCAGAGTTGCTGTAGCCGTTAACGAGCACCGGAGCCTCAGGTAACAAGCCGCTGTCAATCATCCTCTGTTCCGCCTCCTCCATCGCAAACAGATTCCCACAGCGCAAGCCGCTGTCAATCAGTACCTGCGTTCCTCCCTCTGCTGCATGTAACTCCGCTCTATAGCGGTCACAGACTCCAGCTGCTCTGTTGGTGAGACAGGTTCCCCGCAGACGAGCGGTATTGATTGAGTCTCCTCTCCGCAACCACTGTGAGATAGCTGATTCCTCTGTGTGTTAACAGAATAACTTTCTGGCAGCATTTACATATCGATCCTGAGTATTGCACTCCGGGTTCCTATACTGAGAATTATTGCATCTTATTTGAATTGAACTGCCTTCCTTATATTACTCCGCTTGTGTCAAGATAAATACAGCTGACCTCTTTTCATTATTTGTTTACATTCTTAGAAGGAGACCTATATCCTACCTTCTATTCTTAAACAAGATTAAACCTATTTCACCTTTCATAAACAGTCTATGCTATTAATAGCCTGTATACACTGGTGATACATTCCTATTTTACTTTAAGTCTGCAAGTGTGATCTTATTTCCTAACCTGTAAGGTTTCAGTCAGCTTGACATTACAAAAATATATTTCACAGGAAATCTGTGATTACTTTAACAATTACATTCATAAATATAATGGTCCATTCCTCATCCCAGAAGCTAAAAACAACAAGTTTTAAAGTGTTTTAGATATACTAACACAGGTATTAACTCTTAAAAAGATTAATAATAATAAAAGAAAATGTATGATAGCGCAGGCAGTGATTTCAACAATAAAGACATTAACGAACATTATTGGAGACCTGACAGAGCAAAATAAAGACCTTAAATTAAAGTTAGATAACACACAGACTGACAGAGATTGTATTAAACTTTCTTCTTTAACTAACACCATGCAGATCGGTAAATTACAACGTCAATTAAAATTAACAGAACACAGCAGTAACGAATACTCAAACAAAATTACTGAGTTACAGATGAAAATTGAACAAAAAGAAAAAATAATTAGTAATATTTCTGGGAACAATGCAGATAGTGATAACTTACTGCCACAAAGGAAAGAGCCAAAACAAGTAGTAAAACAAGATAAAATGCAAATGGGCCCCACTAAAAACCCAAGTTCTGTTCCAATTGCCCCTGTCATAATGTCTGAGAATTTTATCAACCTAAAAGTTCCTACAGGTTTTTCAAATCAGACTAGGCCAATGACTGTAGCAGATAAAGACATTTTTAAGAAATGGTGGGGCACAATCCCCACAAACAGCTTTAATAACTTTTCACATTGGTTTCACAAGGGAACTGAAAAAGCCATAAAATTAAAAATGAGCATGCCGGAATGGACAGAATTGCTTCAAGATGCCATGGGCCCCTATGCCAACAGGTTATTAGGATTCAATTCAAGCATATGTTATCAGGCTGGCAGGATAGCTAAAACCCTTTTCAATTTTACTAGTCTAGAAAAAGAGATTAGTGAAATTACCATGAGACCTCTAGATGGGCCATTTGAAGTAGCAAAAAGAGTTTTATTCTGGTGGTCACCAGCTCACATACAGAGGGTACTTGAAGCTCTCCCCAGAAAATGTCAGGAGTTGGTAAAGCTGTATGATCCAAACTCCACAAACCTAGATATGGTGCTCACTAGAGCAGAGAAGTGGTGGAATTATCACCCATACACCATTAAGGCAATTTCTGCAGTGAAGCAGTCAATGGAGAACAATCTGACCATTCACAGGCAGGAATCAGAGAGGGGCAACAGGAGACATGTTTGGGGATATCTGAATAGTAGAGGATCAAATACAGCAAACTGGAGAGACAGGAATTTAAATGGTGATATTAACAGAGGAGAAAATAAGTATAAAAATTGGAGGCTCAGGTCAAATGAGATGAACAATAAGGCCAACTTAAGTTATTGGGAACTCAAACAAAAAAACAGGAGAATGAGAGATCAAATTGGGTTTCTAAAGAATCAACTGACAGAGCTGGAGGGCTCAAGTTACAATCATTAATTTTTGTTCATAAGCATATTTGTTTGCAGTACATTTGTATCGTGTAATGTGTACTATAGTTTTAAGTTCAATTAATAATTTTAAGTGTTTTTCATTATTAAGTTTTAAATGCCAATATTTAGAATGTATAGTTAATTGATGTATTCTCTTTCTAAAAAAACAATAACAGATACCTCCATTGTGATTAGTTTTGGGAGGCCACATGCAATACCATTTCTATGTAAACTGTCTGAAGTCTTATCTTGCAGGAAGAAAACCAATGAAGATAGAAGACTTCTCACCTTTCCTTCCAGTTTCTCCCCAATAACACATATTATAGATTGTTGTTTTTCAGGTGTCTTCAGGACTGATCTTACCATGAAGCTATGATGGTGGCGTTGGACAAATTAAATAAGTATAATGTATCACAATGGAGATGTAAAATGGTGCATTAGGCCAAAATAATATATATATATATATATATATATATATATATATATATATATATAGCATAAAGGGGTAAATAATCATATAAATTAAGCAACATAAGTTAAGTAAGGGTGCGAGTGGGATGATGCAATAACAGAGGCACTTTCCATCTTGAAGTTAATAACTGTGAATGTGGTTTCTACTGCAGATGGAGTGTTGAAGTGTGAAGTAAATATATGCCTGGTTTTAATCTTTTTTCATTCCTTTGAGGGTCTTGGAAAAAACAAAGTGGTTCAAAGAGAGAGATTTGGTAAAGCAAAAGCAAGGACCAGATGCCAAAAGCAAGGACCAGATGCCAAAAGATGACAACAAAGAACTTCAGTGAACCATTATAACTTTTGTTTTATAGGCACAATTCACACTTTATTAATAAAGATTTTACTACATGCATACCCATCTAGTGTACCCACACTCACACACTCATACATGAACTTTTCCCAATTTTAAAGACCATTGTATAAATGTTGCTAATGGGGTTTAGCATAGGATTTTGTGTTTCTATGTATAATTTTAAATTAACTTTTCTAATGAATTCTATAAAGCTAGACCAGGAATTGAGAGTCCTAGGAAAGTACAGAAGAGCTCATATCGCCGAGGGAATGATTTCGAAGGGATGGTGGGAGAATTTTTCCTGTAAGGTTTTCGCTCCCACTGTGTTCTTCTGTACTAGTGGGTATAACTAGAAAACGGGGCAACATAGGAGAAGAAAAAGTGAGGGAATGTGGTGACATTTTATCACTGGAATATTCACCTAGCTTTTATTAAAATCCCTTCCCCCAGGTACACCTTTCTCTCTGAACTATAGACACTCCCAATGGCCTTTTGAGTGGCATTTGAAAGGCCACTCCCTTTTGAATTGGGGTATAAAATACTGTAACACCAGAACCTCTCTCTCTTTTTATTTTGGAAAGATGGCTGATGGTGAACACTTTGGGAAATGTGGCTAAGTATATTTCTATTGTTATTTTAGCATTATTGGACAAATTGCTATTTTTGTAGTAAGTTGCCCTGTATTAATTAAAATTTGGACTGTTTATCTGTAAAATAGATTTATATAAATATATATATAAATAAATATATATATATATATATATATATATATATATATATAAATATTTATCTTATTATTAACATATATTGATTCCTAAATAAACTGTTTGGCAAATAATGGAGACCCTCTCATAGAGTTTATTTCACAATTTATTTGTGTTGGGTTTAGTGATTTCACCATAGAGATTTAGTATATTATATTTAGTAGAAAGAAGAGATAGTTTAAATTAATAGATAACCACAGTTGTCATTGTTATGACAATTAGCTGACAGCTTGCAAAAACAAAACCACTCATTCGAAAAATGAGGCTTACTGTCTTCAAATATGGGGTCTTAAGTTTGTCTATGATTGTGTGTAACCATATAGGGGATACCCTACCCCCTGATGTTGTTCTATGTGCCTATGGTTTTGCCATGGGATCACCGTTTTCATGGCAACTCCGTCCATTGATATAGGGGCCTTTACTCTTTCAATAGGGATATGCATTAGTTTTCAGAAGAATGAAAGAAAATAACAAAAATGTAATTTATTTCCTTTGCTTACCGAAAACGTAAACATCCAAAAACCAAAAGGAAAATAAATGTGCATTATGTTCTTTTACATTTTCATTTTCAGTTTTCAGATGCTTCTTTTATGATGCAGGCAGGCTTAGCCAATGAATGAAAACCAGAAAGAAGTGAATAGATTAAAAGGCTCAATCAGCCTGTCAGTGGAAGATTGTGCATTTTCTGGCCAATCAGCATTCTCAGGGGGAGGGATTAAAGTCAAAGAGAGTGTGTATCAGTGTGCTAGCAATACCTGTGTGACTGTGTCCCCTCACTGAGAGCCATTTGCTATTTATTGCTATTTATTTTTATTATTTATTTATTTATTGCTTGTTGCTAATATTGCTATTGCTAATATAGGGCTAGATTAGCGGAATGCTAATTTATTGCACGCCTGCAAACAGGCAAATTTGCCCATTTGTGGGTGAGCCATAAATAACCAGTCACTTCAAGTGGCTGGTTATTGCTACCGCAAACTCACGGTAGCAATTAGCGCTTATGAAATTAACCAGAGATCAGAACTCTGGCTGATTTTATAAATGTCCACCAAATGCCCCCAAAATGCAGTGTAATATACTTTATTAAAAAATTAACGGCTAGATTACGAGTTGTGCGTTAGGGTAAAAAAGCAGCATTAAGAGGTCCTAACGCTGCTTTTTTACGCACGCTGGTATTACGAGTCTTGAAGGTTAAGGGTGACCGCACACTTCTTTGGCCTTACCGCAAAACAACTTACGTAAACTTTGTAAAGTCTTTTTTTCTATGGGACTTCCATAGCGCTGATATTACGAGTCTGTCCTGGGAGGCCAAAAAGTGAGCGGTACACCCTACCCTGTCAAGAGTCCTAACGCATTTAAAAGTCAGTAGTTATGAGTTTTATGGCACAATGCCGTAGCATAAAACTCATAACTAAAGTGCTAAAAAGTAACTAACACCCATAAACTACCTATTAACCCCTAAACCGAGGCCCTCCTGCATCGCAAATACTAAAATAAAATTTTTAACCCCTAATCTGCCGCTCCGATCATCGCCGCCACCTACATTATAATTATGAACCCCTAATCTGCTGCCCCCAACATCGCCGCAACCTACATTATATTTATTAACCCCTAATCTGCCGCCCCCAATGTTGCCGCCACATACCTACACTTATTAACCCCTAATCTGCCACCCCCAACGTCGCCGCCACTATATTAAAGTTATTGACCCCTAAACCTAAGTCTAACCCTAACACCCACTAACTTAAATATAATTTAAATAAATCTAAATAAATATTACTATCATTAACTAAATTATTCCTATTTAAAACTAAATACTTACCTGTAAAATAAACCCTAAGCTAGCTACAATATAACTAATAGTTACATTGTAGCTAGCTTAGGATTTATTTTTATTTTACAGGCAAGTTTGTATTTATTTTAACTAGGTAGAATAGTTATTAAATAGTTATTAACTATTTAATAATTACCTAGCTAAAATAAATACAAAAGTACCTGTAAAATAAAACCTAACCTAAGTTACACTAACACCTAACACTACACTATAATTAAATAAATTAACTAAATTAAATACAATTAAATAAATTAAATTAGCTAAAGTACAAAAAAAAACACTAAATTACAGAAAATAATAAACAAATTACAGAAATTTAAACTAATTACACCTAATCTAATAACCCTATTAAAATAAAAAAAGCCCCCCCCCCAAATTAAAAAAAAAACCTAGCCTAAACTAAACTACCAATAGCCCTTAAAAGGGCCTTTTGCGGGGCACTGCCCCAAAGTAATCAGCTCTTTTACCTGTAAAAAAAAATACAAACAACCCCCCAACAGTAAAACCCACCACCCACACAACCAACCCCCCAAATAAAATACTAACTAAAAAAACTTAAGCTCCCCATTGCCCTGAAAAGGGCATTTGGATGGACATTGCCCTTAAAAGGGCAGTTAGCTCTTTTGCCGCTCAAACCCTAATCTAAAAAATAAAACCCACCCAATACACCCTTAAAAAAACCTAACACTAACCCCCTGAAGATCGACTACATCCAAGCCGGGCCAAATTCCTCAACGAAGCCGGGCAAAGTGGTCCTAAAGACGGGCAGAAGTCTTCATCCAAGCCGGGCAGAAGTCTTCATCCAGACTCAATCTTCTATCTTCATCCATCCGGCGCGGAGCGGCTCCATCTTCAAGGCATCCGACGTGGAGCATCCTCTTCTTCCGACGACTAACACAGAATGAAGGTACCTTTAAGTGACGTCATCCAAGATGGCATCCCTTAGATTCCGATTGGCTGATAGAATTCTATCAGACTATCGGAATCTAAGAGACGCCATCTTGGATGACGTCACTTAAAGGTACCTTCATTCAGCTTTAGTCGTCGGATGAAGAGGATGCTCCGTGTCGGATGTCTTGAAGATGGACCCATTCCGCGCCGGATGAATGAAGATAGAAGATGCCATCTGGATGAAGACTTCTGCCCGTCTGGAGGACCACTTCGCCCGGCTTGGATGAAGACTTCTCCCGGCTTCATTGAGGACTTCGGCCTGGCTTGGATGAACACTTCTCCCGGTAAGTCGATCTTCAGGGGGTTAGTGTTAGGCTTTTTTAAGGGTGTATTGGGTGGGTTTTATTTTTAGGTTAGGGACTTTGGGTCTGCAAAATTGCTAACTGCCCTTTTAAGGGAAATGCCCATCCAAATGCCCTTTTCAGGGCAATGGGGAGCTTAGGTTTTTTTAGATAGTATTTTATTTGGGGGTTTGGTTGTGTGGGTGGTGGGTTTTACTGTTGGGGGGTTGTTTGTATTTTTTACAGATAAAAGAGCTGATTACTTTGGGGCAATGCCCTGCAAAAGGCCCTTTTAAGGGCTATTGGTAGTTTAGTTTAGGCTAGGGTTTTTTTTTATTTAGGGGGGCTTTTTTTATTTTAATAGGGCTATTAGATTAGGTGTAGTTAGTTTAAATATCTGTAATTTGTTTATTATTTTCTGTAATTTAGTGTGTTTTTGTACTTTAGCTAATTTAATTTAATTTAGTTCATTTATTTAATTATAGTGTATTGTTAGGTTTTATTGTAACTTAGGTTAGGTTTTATTTTACAGGTACTTTTGTATTTATTTTAGCTAGGTTGTTATTGAATAGTTAATAACTATTTAATAACTATTCTACCTAGTTAAAATAAATACAAACTTGCCTGTAAAATAAAAATAAACCCTAAGATAGCTACAATGTAACAATTATATTGTAGCTAGCTTAGGGTTTATTTTACAGGTAAGTATTTAGTTTTAAATAGGAATAATTTATTTAATGATAGGAATATTTATTTAGATTTATTGTAATTATATTTAAGTTAGGGGGTGTTAGGTTTAGGGGTTAAAAACTTTAATATAGTGGCGGTGACGTTGGGGGTGGCAGATTAGGGGTTAATAAATGTAGGTAGGTTGCGGCGACATTGGGGGCGGCAGATTAGGGGTTAATAAATATAATGTAGGTGTCGGCGATGTTGGGGGCAGCAGATATGGGGTTCATAAGTATAATGTAGGTGTTGGTGTCCGTAGCGGCAGATTAGGGGTTAATAATATAATGCAGGTGACGGCGATGTCGGGGCAGCAGATTAGGGGTTAATAAGTGTAAGATTAGGGGTGTAGACTCGGGTTCATGTTAGGGTGTTAGGTGTAGACATACATTTTATTTCCCCATAGGAATTAATGGGGCTGCGTTAAGGAGTTTTACGCTGCTTTTTTGCAGGTGTTGGACTTTTTTTCAGCCGGCTCTCCCCGTTGATTCCTATGGGGAAATCGTGCACGAGAATGAACGACCAGCTCACCGCTGACTTAAGCAGCGCTGGTATTGGAGTGCGGTAAGGAGCAAAATTTTGCTCAACGCTCACTTCCTGTCTTTTAATGACGGGTTTCTGAAAACTCTTAATACCAGCGCTGCAGGTAAGAGAGCGGTGAGGGAAAACTGCTTGTTAGCACCGCACTGCCTCTAATGCAAAACTCGTAATCTAGGCCTATGTTTTGTGTATAGTAATAAGGCATGATTAAGGGGGATTGAACCCGAAATGTCACCTGTGATGGCCTGGATCTGTATTATATATAGCTTTGAAAATTTCCATAGTGCTATGGGAATATATTTTTAAATTGGATTCCTGTGGGGTGTATGCAGTTACCCTGTCCCAGACGTGCACATGTGAAATGAGTTGGTAAGGTGCTGTATATATATATATTTATATGCACATTATTCTTTCTGTTTAACCCATTTAAGCTTATTGGACGTAGTTACTATGTCACAAGGTATTTTGTTCAGTGTAGCTAAACGAGCACCCTGGGATGCCTGTTGTGCTTGGTCTTCCTCCTCCTCCTCAAAGCCACATTCCTCCTCTGACTCCTTTTCCTCACAATCCTCTTCCTGCATTGCCGCTGGTCCAGCAAGCGATGTTGATAAGGCTGTTTCTGGTGGTGATGGACACCACAACTCTTCCTCTTCACGCTCATCTATGGCCTGATCCAGCACTCTTCGCAGGGCACGCTCCAGGAAGAAAACAAATGGTATGATGTCGCTGATGGTGCCTTCGGTGCGACTGACTAGGTTTGTCACCTCCTCAAAAGGACGCATGAACCTACAGGCATTGCGCATGAGCGTCCAGTAACGTGGCAAAAAAATCCCCAGCTCCCCAGAGGCTGTCCTAGCACCCCAGTCATACAAATACTTGTTAACAGCTTTTTCTTGTTGGAGCAGGCGGTCGAACATTAGGAGTGTTGAATTCTACTGTGTCGGGCTGTCGCAAATCAAGCGCCTCACTGGCAGTTTGTTTTGCCGCTGGATATCTGACAAGTGCGCCATGGCCGTGTAGGAACGCCTGAAATGGACACACACCTTCCTGGCCTGCTTCAGGACGTCCTGTAAGCCTGGGTACTTATGCACAAATCGTTGTACAATCAAATTACACACATGTGCCATGCACGGCACATGTGTCAACTTGCCCAATTTCAATGCCGCCACCAAATTACTTCCATTGTCAGAAACAACTTTGCCAATCTCCAGTTGGTGCGGAGTCAGCCACTGATCCACCTGTGCGTTCAGGGCGGACAGGAGTGCTGGTGCAGTATGACTCTCAGCTTTCAGGCAAGTCAACCCCAAGACGGCGTGACACTGCCGTATCTGGAATGTTGAATAGTACCTGGGGAGCTGGGGGGGGTGCCGTTGATGTGGAGCAAGACACAGCAGCAGAAGAGGACTCAGCCGAGGAAGAGGTTATGGAAGAGGATGGAGTAGGAGGAGTAGAGGAGGTAGCAGCAGGCCTGCCTGCAAGTCGTGGCGGTGTCACCAACTCCTCTGCAGAGCCACGCATTCCATGCTTGTCAGCCGTCAGCAGGTTTACCAAATGCGCGGTGTAGGTGATATACCTGCCCTGACCATGCTTTGCAGACCAGCTATCAGTGGTCAGATGGACCCTTGCCCAAACGCTGTGTGCCAGACATGCCATTACTTCCTTTCGCACAATCGAGTAAAGGTTGGAGATTGCCTTTTGTGAAAAGAAATTTCGGCCGGGTACCTTCCACTGCGGTGTCCCAATAGCAAAAAATTTTTTGAACGCCTCAGACTCCACCAGCTTGTATGGTAAAAGCTGGCGGGCTAAGAGTTCAGACAAGCCAGCTGTCAGACGCTGGGCAAGGGGGTGACTTTGGGAAATTGGCTTCTTACACTCAAACATGTCCTTGACAGACACCTGACTGTGGGCAGATGACCAGGAACTGCTACGTAAGAGAGACTGAGTGGAGGATGGTTGAGAGGGGGCAAGGAGGACAGCAGTGGTTGACATGGCTGAAGATGCTGGACCAGGAGGAGGATGGCGGCTTTGAGTTTGTGTGCTGCTTCTACTCATGTGTTCTTCCCATTGGCGTTTGTGATGTGAGACCATGTGCCTTCGCAAAGCCGTTGTACCTAGGTGGGTGTTGGACTTCCCACGACTCAGTTTCTTTTGGCACAGGCTGCAAATGGCATCGCTGTTGTCAGAGGCAGACACACCAAAAAAATGCCACGCTGCTGAGCTCTGCGATGACGGCATTCTGGTGGTGGCAACAGCATGCGTTGATTGGCGTGCTGTCTGGCTGACCCCGGGTGCCAATGCATGCTGTCTGACTGTGCCACTAGCTCCTGGAGATGACCTCCCCCTGCTTCCAACTCGTCTCCTCCTCCTCCTCTCTGTCTCCCCATCTGAACTTTCCCCCTCTTCTTCTTCTCTTCTAGCGGGCACCCACGTGACATCCACGGACACATCATCATCAACAGCTTCACTTGTATCTGACAAATCAACAAAGGAAGCAGCAGCGGGTACAACATCATCATCATCATCACATCGTACGTCCATGTCTGTAATGCTTTCTGACTGAGACATATCACTGTTATCTACATCCTCTGTCAATGATGGTTGCGCATCACTCATTTCTTCCAACTGATGTGTCAATAACTCCTCTGACAGATCAAGTGAAGTGGCTGTGGTGCTAGTGTTGGTGGTGGCGGCAGGCGGGCGAGTGGCACTGGTCACTTGAGAGGTGCCCGAAGCTAAGCTGGAAGTGGATGGTGCGTCAAGGTTAGGAGCGGAAGTTGTAGAAGATTGGGTGTCCTGTGTTAGCCATTCAACTAGGTCCTCCTCAGAACTTTTCGCGTCCATGGCATGTGGCCTCTGAATGCTGTGCATAGTTGTAGGGTCTAAGAGAATCACAGCACCATGACCACGACGGCACCTGCGGGGTGGCCTGCCTCTGCCTGTCATTTTTTTTAAAATGTACACTTACACTACTATTAAACAAATTATGAGTGGTGGCACTGGGCAAGTGGGCACAGTATACGCTGTGAGCCTGACACAAAAAAGCAGACTGATGTTTCACAATCCAAAAAGGTTTTTTTTTTAATGTACACTTATACTAATATTAAACAAGATATAAGTGGTGGCACTGGGCAAGTGGGCACAGTATACGCTGTGAGCCGGACACAAAAAAGCAGACTGATGTTTCACAATCCAAAAAGTTTATTTTTTTTAAATGTACACTTACACTACTATTAAACAAGATATGAGTGGTGGCACTGGGCAAGTGGGCACAGTATACGCTGTGAGCCTGACACAAAAAAGCAGACTGATGTTTCAAAGTCAAAAATGTTTATTTTTTAAATATTAAAAGTACTGTTCCAACAAATATGAGTGGTGCCACTAACTTGGCAAGTGGGCCTGGCACACACGCTGGCAGGCAGGCAACTTCAATTAGATTACAATAGTAGACTGATGTTTCACAGTCAAAAAAGTTTTTTTTATTAAATATTGACACTACTGTTATAACAAATATGAGTGGTGGCACTAGTTTGCAAGTGGGACTGGCACAAACGCTGGCAGGCAGGCAACTGTAATTAGATTTCACTAGCTGACTGATGTTTCACAGTCAAAAAAGTTTTTGTTTGAAATATTTACACTACTGTTACAACAAATATGAGTGGTGCCACTAACTTGGCAAATGGAGCTTGGCACACACGCTGGCAGGCAGGCAACTTCAATTAGATTACAATAGCAGACTGATGTTTCACAGTCAAAAAAGTTTTTTTATTAAATATTTACACTACTGTTATAACAAATATGAATGGTGGCACTAGTTGGCAAGTGGGCCTGGCAAACATGCTGGCAGGCAGGCAACTTCAATTAGATTACACTAGCAGACTGATGTTTCACAGTCAAAAAAGTTTTTTTTTTTAATATTTACAATACTGTTATAACAAATATGATTGGTGGCACTAGTTGGCAAGTGGGCCTGGCACACATGCTGGGAGGCAGGCAACTGCAATTAGATTACACTAGCTGACTGATGTTTCATAGTCAAAAATTTTTTTTTTTTAAATATTTACAATACTGTTATAACAAATATGATTGGTGGCACTAGTTGGCAAGTGGGCCTGGCACACATGCTGACAGGCAGGCAACTGCAATTCAATTGCACTAGCAGACTGATGATTCACAGTCAAAAAAGTTTTTTTTTTAAATATTTACAATACTGTTATAACAAATATGATTGGTGGCACTAGTTGCCAAGTGGGCCTGGCACACACGCTGGGAGGCAGGCAACTGCAATTAGATTACACTAGCTGACTGATGTTTCACAGTCAAAAAAGTTTTTTTTTAAATATTTACAATACTGTTATAACAAATATGATTGGTGGCACTAGTTGGCAAGTGGGCCTGGCACACACGCTGGCAGGCAGGCAGGCAAATTCAATTAGATTACACTAGCAGACTTATGTTTCACAGTCAAAAAAGTTTTTTTTTTTAAATATTTACACTACTGTTATAACAAATATGATTGGTGGCACTAGTTGGCAAGTGGGCCTGGCACACACGCTGGGAGGCAGGCAACTGCAATTAGATTACACTAGCTGACTGATGTTTCACAGTCAAAAAAGTTTTTTTATTAAATCTTTACAATACTGTTATAACAAATATGATTGGTGGCACTAGTTGGCAAGTGGGCCTGGCACACACGCTGGCAGGCAGGCAACTGCAATTCAATTGCACTAGCAGACTGATGATTCACAGTCAAAAAAGGTTTTATTTTAAATATTTACAATACTGTTATAACAAATATGATTGGTGGCACTAGTTGGCAAGTGGACCTGGCACACACGCTGGCAGACAGGCAACTTCAATTAGATTACGCTAGCAGACTGATGTTTCACAGTCAAAAAAGTTTTTTTTTAAATATTTACACTACTGTTATAACAAATATGATTGGTGGCACTAGTTGGCAAGTGGGCCTGGCACACACGCTGGCAGGCAGGCAACTGCAATTCAATTGCACTAGCAGACTGATGATTCACAGTCAAAAAAGTTTTATTTTAAATATTTACAATACTGTTATAACAAATATGATTGGTGGCACTAGTTAGCAAATGGGCCTGGCACACACGCTGGCAGGCAGGCAACTTCAATTAGTTTACACTAGCAGACTGATGTTTCACAGTCAAATTGTTTTTTTTTAATATTTACACTACTGTTATAACAAATATGATTGGTGGCACTAGATGGCAAGTGGGCCTGGCACACACGCTGGGAGGCAGGCAACTGCAATTAGATTACACTAGCTGACTGATGTTTCACAGTCAAAAAAGTTTTTTTTTAAATATTTACAATACTGTTATAACAAATATGATTGGTGGCACTAGTTGGCAAGTGGGCCTGGCACACACGCTGGCAGGCAGGCAACGGCAATTCAATTGCACTAGCAAACTGATGATTCACAGTCAAAAAAGTTTTTATTTTAAATATTTACAATACTGTTATAACAAATATGATTGGTGGCACTAGTTGGCAAGTGGGCCTGGCACACACGCTGGCAGGCAGGCAACTTCAATTAGATTACACTAGCAGACTGATGTTTCACAGTCAAAAAAGTTTTTTTAAAAAATATTTACACTACTGTTATAACAAATAAGATTGGTGGCACTAGTTGGCAAGTGGGCCTGGCACACACGCTGGGAGGCAGGCAACTACAATTAGATTACACTAGCTGACTGATGTTTCACAGTCAAAAACTTTTTTTTAAAAAAATATTTACAATACTCTTATAACAAATATGATTGGTGGAACTAATTCAATTGCACTAGCAGACTGATGATTCACAGTCAAAAAAGTTTTTATTTTAAATATTTACAATACTGTTATAACAAATATGATTGGTGGCACTAGTTGGCAAGTGGGCCTAGCACACACGCTGGGAGGCAGGCAACTGCAATTAGATTACACTAGCTGACTGATGTTTCACAGTCAAAAAAGTTTTTTTTTAAATATTTACAATACTGTTATAACAAATATGATTGGTGGCACTAGTTGGCAAGTGGGCCTGGCACACACGCTGGGAGGCAGGCAACTGCAATTCAATTGCACTAGCAGACTGATGATTCGCAGTCAAAAAAGTTTTTATTTTAAATATTTACAATACTGTTATAACAAATATGATTGGTGGCACTAGTTGGCAAGTGGGCCTGGCACACACGCTGGCAGGCAGGCAACTTCAATTAGATTACACTAGCAGACTGATGTTTCACAGTCAAAAAAGTTTTTTACAAATATTTACACTACTGTTATAACAAATATGATTGGTGGCACTAGTTGGCAAGTGGGCCTGGCACACACGCTGGGAGGCAGGCAACTGCAATTAGATTACACTAGCTGACTGATGTTTCACAGTCAAAAAAGTTTTTTTTAAAAATATTTACAATACTGTTATGATTGGTGGCACTAGTTGG
Source organism: Bombina bombina (assembly GCF_027579735.1). Taxonomy (NCBI): domain Eukaryota; kingdom Metazoa; phylum Chordata; class Amphibia; order Anura; family Bombinatoridae; genus Bombina; species Bombina bombina. The sequence continues at coordinate 1,100,391,177 of NC_069501.1, forward strand.
CAAGTGGGCCTGGCACACATGCTGGCAGGCAGGCAACTGCAATTCAATTGCACTAGCAGACTGATGATTCACAGTCAAAAAAGTTTTTATTTTAAATATTTACAATACTGTTATAACAAATATGATTGGTGGCACTAGTTGGCAAGTGGGCCTGGCACACACGCTGGCAGGCAGGCAACTTCAATTAGATTACACTAGCAGACTGATGTTTCACAGTCAAAAAATTTTTTTTACAAAATATTTACACTACTGTTATAACAAATATGATTGTTGGCACTAGTTTGCAAGTGGGCCTGGCACACACGCTGGGAGGCAGGCAACTGCAATTATATTACACTAGCTGACTGATGTTTCACAGTCAAAAAAGTTTTTTTTTTTTTAAATATTTACAATACTGTTATAACAAATATGATTGGTGGCACTAGTTGGCAAGTGGGCCTGGCACACACGCTGGCAGGCAGGCAACTGCAATTCAATTGCACTAGCAGACTGATGATTCACAGTCAAAAAAAAAATATTTTAAATATTTACACTACTGTTATAACAAATATGATTGGTGGCACTAGTTGGCAAGTGGGCCTGGCACACACGCTGGCAGGCAGGCAACTTCAATTAGATTACACTAGCAGACTGATGTTTCACAGTAAAAAAAAAATAAAAAAAAATATTTACACTACTGTTATAACAAATATGATTGGTGGCACTAGTTTGCAAGTGGGCCTGGCACACACGCTGGGAGGCAGGCAACTGCAATTAGATTACACTAGCTGACTGATGTTTCACAGTCAAAAAAGTTTTTTTTTAAATATTTACAATACTGTTATAACAAATATGATTGGTGGCACTAGTTGGCAAGTGGGCCTGGCACACACGCTGGCAGGCAGGCAACTGCAATTCAATTGCACTAGCAGACTGATGATTCACAGTCAAAAAAGTTTTATTTTAAATATTTACAATACTGTTATAACAAATATGATTGGTGGCACTAGTTAGCAAATGGGCCTGGCACACACGCTGGCAGGCAGGCAACTTCAATTAGTTTACACTAGCAGACTGATGTTTCACAGTCAAATTTTTTTTTTTAATATTTACACTACTGTTATAACAAATATGATTGGTGGCACTAGATGGCAAGTGGGCCTGGCACACACGCTGGGAGGCAGGCAACTGCAATTAGATTACACTAGCTGACTGATGTTTCACAGTCAAAAAAGTTTTTTTTTAAATATCTACAATACTATTATAACAAATATGATTGGTGGCACTAGTTGGCAAGTGGGCCTGGCACACACGCTGGCAGGCAGGCAACTGCAATTCAATTGCACTAGCAAACTGATGATTCACAGTCAAGAAAGTTTTTATTTTAAATATTTACAATACTGTTATAACAAATATGATTGGTGGAACTAGTTGGCAAGTGGGCCTGGCACACACGCTGGCAGGCAGGCAACTTCAATTAGATTACACTAGCAGACTGATGTTTCACAGTCAAAAAAGTTTTTTTAAAAAATATTTACACTACTGTTATAACAAATATGATTGGTGGCACTAGTTGGCAAGTGGGCCTGGCACACACGCTGGGAGGCAGGCAACTGCAATTAGATTACACTAGCTGACTGATGTTTCACAGTCAAAAAAGTTTTTTTTAAAAATATTTACAATACTGTTATGATTGGTGGCACTAGTTGGCAAGTGGGCCTGGCACACATGCTGGCAGGCAGGCAACTGCAATTCAATTGCACTAGCAGACTGATGATTCACAGTCAAAAAAGTTTTTATTTTAAATATTTACAATACTGTTATAACAAATATGATTGGTGGCACTAGTTGGCAAGTGGGCCTGGCACACACGCTGGCAGGCAGGCAACTTCAATTAGATTACACTAGCAGACTGATGTTTCACAGTCAAAAAATTTTTTTTACAAAATATTTACACTACTGTTATAACAAATATGATTGTTGGCACTAGTTTGCAAGTGGGCCTGGCACACACGCTGGGAGGCAGGCAACTGCAATTATATTACACTAGCTGACTGATGTTTCACAGTCAAAAAAGTTTTTTTTTTTTTAAATATTTACAATACTGTTATAACAAATATGATTGGTGGCACTAGTTGGCAAGTGGGCCTGGCACACACGCTGGCAGGCAGGCAACTGCAATTCAATTGCACTAGCAGACTGATGATTCACAGTCAAAAAAAAAATATTTTAAATATTTACACTACTGTTATAACAAATATGATTGGTGGCACTAGTTGGCAAGTGGGCCTGGCACACACGCTGGCAGGCAGGCAACTTCAATTAGATTACACTAGCAGACTGATGTTTCACAGTAAAAAAAAAATAAAAAAAAATATTTACACTACTGTTATAACAAATATGATTGGTGGCACTAGTTTGCAAGTGGGCCTGGCACACACGCTGGGAGGCAGGCAACTGCAATTAGATTACACTAGCTGACTGATGTTTCACAGTCAAAAAAGTTTTTTTTTAAATATTTACAATACTGTTATAACAAATATGATTGGTGGCACTAGTTGGCAAGTGGGCCTGGCACACACGCTGGCAGGCAGGCAACTGCAATTCAATTGCACTAGCAGACTGATGATTCACAGTCAAAAAAGTTTTATTTTAAATATTTACAATACTGTTATAACAAATATGATTGGTGGCACTAGTTAGCAAATGGGCCTGGCACACACGCTGGCAGGCAGGCAACTTCAATTAGTTTACACTAGCAGACTGATGTTTCACAGTCAAATTTTTTTTTTTAATATTTACACTACTGTTATAACAAATATGATTGGTGGCACTAGATGGCAAGTGGGCCTGGCACACACGCTGGGAGGCAGGCAACTGCAATTAGATTACACTAGCTGACTGATGTTTCACAGTCAAAAAAGTTTTTTTTTAAATATCTACAATACTATTATAACAAATATGATTGGTGGCACTAGTTGGCAAGTGGGCCTGGCACACACGCTGGCAGGCAGGCAACTGCAATTCAATTGCACTAGCAAACTGATGATTCACAGTCAAGAAAGTTTTTATTTTAAATATTTACAATACTGTTATAACAAATATGATTGGTGGAACTAGTTGGCAAGTGGGCCTGGCACACACGCTGGCAGGCAGGCAACTTCAATTAGATTACACTAGCAGACTGATGTTTCACAGTCAAAAAAGTTTTTTTAAAAAATATTTACACTACTGTTATAACAAATATGTTTGGTGGCACTAGTTGGCAAGTTGGCCTGGCACACACGCTGGGAGGCAGGCAACTACAATTAGATTACACTAGCTGACTGATGTTTCACAGTCAAAAACGTTTTTTTTAAAAAATATTTATAATACTCTTATAACAAATATGATTGGTGGAACTAGTTGGCAAGTGGGCCTGGCACACACGCTGGCAGGCAGGCAACTGCAATTCAATTGCACTAGCAGACTGATGATTCACAGTCAAAAAAGTTTTTATTTTAAATATTTACAATACTGTTATAACAAATATGATTGGTGGCACTAGTTGGCAAGTGGGCCTAGCACACACGCTGGGAGGCAGGCAACTGCAATTAGATTACACTAGCTGACTGATGTTTCACAGTCAAAAAAGTTTTTTTTAAAATATTTACAATACTGTTATAACAAATATGATTGGTGGCACTAGTTGGCAAGTGGGCCTGGCACACACGCTGGGAGGCAGGCAACTGCAATTCAATTGCACTAGCAGACTGATGATTCACAGTCAAAAAAGTTTTTATTTTAAATATTTACAATACTGTTATAACAAATATGATTGGTGGCACTAGTTGGCAAGTGGGCCTGGCACACACGCTGGCAGGCAGGCAACTTCAATTAGATTACACTAGCAGACTGATGTTTCACAGTCAAAAAAGTTTTTTACAAATATTTACACTACTGTTATAACAAATATGATTGGTGGCACTAGTTGGCAAGTGGGCCTGGCACACACGCTGGGAGGCAGGCAACTGCAATTAGATTACACTAGCTGACTGATGTTTCACAGTCAAAAAAGTTTTTTTTTTAAATATTTACAATACTGTTATAACAAATATGATTGGTGGCACTAGTTTGCAAGTGGGCCTGGCACACATGCTGGCAGGCAGACAACTGCAATTCAATTGCACTAGCAGACTGATGATTCACAGTCAAAAAAGGTTTTATTTTAAATATTTACAATACTGTTATAACAAATATGATTGGTGGCACTAGTTGGCAAGTGGGCCTGGCACACACGCTGGCAGGCAGGCAACTTCAATTAGATTACACTAGCAGACTGATGTTTCACAGTCAAAAAATTTTTTTTACAAAATATTTACACTACTGTTATAACAAATATGATTGGTGGCACTAGTTGGCAAGTGGGCCTGGCACACACGCTGGGAGGCAGGCAACTACAATTAGATTACACTAGCTGACTGATGTTTCACAGTCAAAAACGTTTTTTTAAAAAAATATTTACAATACTCTTAAAACAAATATGATTGGTGGAACTAGTTGGCAAGTGGGCCTGGCACACACGCTGGCAGGCAGGCAACTGCAATTCAATTGCACTAGCAGACTGATGATTCACAGTCAAAAAAGTTTTTATTTTAAATATTTACAATACTGTTATAACAAATATGATTGGTGGCACTAGTTGGCAAGTGGGCCTAGCACACACGCTGGGAGGCAGGCAACTGCAATTAGATTACACTAGCTGACTGATGTTTCACAGTCAAAAAAGTTTTTTTTAAAATATTTACAATACTGTTATAACAAATATGATTGGTGGCACTAGTTGGCAAGTGGGCCTGGCACACACGCTGGGAGGCAGGCAACTGCAATTCAATTGCACTAGCAGACTGATGATTCACAGTCAAAAAAGTTTTTATTTTAAATATTTACAATATTGTTATAACAAATATGATTGGTGGCACTAGTTGGCAAGTGGGCCTGGCACACACGCTGGCAGGCAGGCAACTTCAATTAGATTACACTAGCAGACTGATGTTTCACAGTCAAAAAAGTTTTTTACAAATATTTACACTACTGTTATAACAAATATGATTGGTGGCACTAGTTGGCAAGTGGGCCTGGCACACACGCTGGGAGGCAGGCAACTGCAATTAGATTACACTAGCTGACTGATGTTTCACAGTCAAAAAAGTTTTTTTTAAAATATTTACAATACTGTTATAACAAATATGATTGGTGGCACTAGTTGGCAAGTGGGCCTGGCACACATGCTGGCAGGCAGGCAACTGCAATTCAATTGCACTAGCAGACTGATGATTCACAGTCAAAAAAGTTTTTATTTTAAATATTTACAATACTGTTATAACAAATATGATTGGTGGCACTAGTTGGCAAGTGGGCCTGGCACACACGCTGGCAGGCAGGCAACTTCAATTAGATTACACTAGCAGACTGATGTTTCACAGTCAAAAAAATTTTTTTACAAAATATTTACACTACTGTTATAACAAATATGATTGTTGGCACTAGTTTGCAAGTGGGCCTGGCACACACGCTGGGAGGCAGGCAACTGCAATTAGATTACACTAGCTGACTGATGTTTCACAGTCAAAAAAGTTTTTTTTTTTAATATTTACAATACTGTTATAACAAATATGATTGGTGGCACTAGTTGGCAAGTGGGCCTGGCACACACGCTGGCAGGCAGGCAACTGCAATTCAATTGCACTAGCAGACTGATGATTCACAGTCAAAAAATTTTTATTTTAAATATTTACACTACTGTTATAACAAATATGATTGGTGGCACTAGTTGGCAAGTGGGCCTGGCACACACGCTGGCAGGCAGGCAACTTCAATTAGATTACACTAGCAGACTGATGTTTCACAGTAAAAAAAAATTTTAAAAAAATATTTACACTACTGTTATAACAAATATGATTGGTGGCACTAGTTTGCAAGTGGGCCTGGCACACACGCTGGGAGGCAGGCAACTGCAATTAGATTACACTAGCAGACTGATGTTTTACAGTCAAAAAAGTTTTTTTACAAAATATTTACACTACTGTTATAACAAATATGATTGGTGGCACTAGTTTGCAAGTGGGCCTGGCACACACGCTGGGAGGCAGGCAACTGCAATTAGATTACACTAGCTGACTGATGTTTCACAGTCAAAAAAGTTTTTTTTTTAATATTTACAATACTGTTATAACAAATATGATTGGTGGCACTAGTTGGCAAGTGGGCCTGGCACACATGCTGGCAGGCAGGCAACTGCAATTCAATTGCACTAGCAGACTGATGATTCACAGTCAAAAAAAATTTATTTTAAATATTTACACTACTGTTATAACAAATATGATTGGTGGCACTAGTTGGCAAGTGGGTCTGGCACACACACTGGCAGGCAGGCAACTTCAATTAGATTACACTAGCAGACTGATGTTTCACAGTCAAAAAAAATTTAAAAAAAAATATTTACACTACTGTTATAACAAATATGATTGGTGGCACTAGTTTGCAAGTGGGCCTGGCACACACGCTGGGAGGCAGGCAACTGCAATTAGATTACACTTGCTGACTAGTGTTTCACAGTCAAAAAGTTTTTTTTTTTTTTAATATTTACAATACTGTTATAACAAATATTATTGGTGGCACTAGTTGGCAAGTGGGCCTGGCACACACGCTGGCAGGCAGGCAACTGCAATTCAATTGCACTAGCAGACTGATGATTCACAGTCAAAAAAGTTTTTATTTTAAATATTTACACTACTGTTATAACAAATATGATTCGTGGCACTAGTTGGAAAGTGGGCCTGGCACACACACTGGTAGACAGGCAACTGCAATTAAATAACACTAGCAGACTGATGTAAAAGTTTTTTTTTAAAAGTTACTCTAAGGTTACAACAGATAGGAGTGGTGGCACTGAGGATGGAAGTAGGCACAGTATATGCTGGCAGCCTGACACACAGGCTGGCACTAGTGGTAGGCTGGCCTGGCAACTAAAATTAAATAACACTAGAAGACTGATGTAAAAGTTTTTTTTTACAAAATTTAAACTAATGTTACACCAAATAGGAGTGGTGGCACTGAGGATGGAAGTAGGCACAGTATATTCTGGCAGCCTGACACACAGGCTGGCACTAGTGGCAGGCTGGCCTGGCAACTAAAATTAAATAACACTAGAAGACTGATGTAAAAGTTTTTTTTTTTTTAAATTACACTAATGTTACACCAGATATAAGTGGTGGAAAACAGAGCTATTAATCACAGTATATGATGTGAGCCTGACACACAGGCCTGATGGAAAATGAAATTAGATTACACTAGCAAAATGATGTAAAAGTTTTTTTTATTTAAATTTACACTAATGTTAACCAGATATCAGTGGTGGCACAGAAGAATTAATCACAGTATATGATGTGGGCCTGACACACAGGCCTGATAGAAAATGAAATTAGATTACACTAGCAAAATGATGTAAAAGTTTTTTTTTTTAAGTTTACACTAATGTTAAGCAGATATCAGTGGTGGCACTAATCACAGTATATGCTGTGAGCCTCACACACTGGCTGACAGGCAGGCAAATGCAAATGAAATTACAAAAAAAAAAAAAAAAACGACTGAAGTTCTAGCCCTAAAAAGGGCTTTTTGGGCTGAAGTTCTAGCCCTAAAAAGGGCTTTTTGGGGTGCTGTCCTTACAGCAGAGATTAGATGAGTCCTTCAGGACTGTACTGGACACTAAATACACTAGCCTAGCTATCTATTTCCCTATAAAATCAGCAGCAGCAGCACTAAACCTCCTCTCACTAAGAATGCAGGATCGTAATGAATCTAAAATGGCTGCTGCCCAGGAGCTGGGAGGGTCTGTGAGGGAGTGTCTGCTGCTGATTGGCTGAAATGTGTCTGCAGACTGTGAGATACAGGGTCAAAGTTTCCTCAATGATGACGAATAGGGGGCGGATCGAACATCGCATATGTTCGCCCGCCGCGGCAAACGCGAACAAGCTAAGGTCGCCGGGAACTGTTCTCCGGCAAACTGTTCGCGACATCACTATTGTCAATTAGACCGATGGATAAGGACTATCCCGAAAGGACAATATCTTAGGGTAAGAAGGAACTGTTCGAAGCTAATAGACTATAACACACGAATTAAAGTATTAGAGGATAGATTCTTAGAAAAGGGCTATGATTCTGGAAAAATATGAGAAACAATAACTGATGTAAGAAATATAGAGATGGAAGAATCTTCAAAAAGAAAAATTCCAATCACAATAGATGAAGATAAGGAAATAATTAAAGTTCCATTTAACACCAGTTATAATTGCCAACATAAATAAGTGGAACAAATACTAAATAAACATTGGCACCTTATAAAAGCACATAAGGAAAGAAAAGAAGCATTATATGGCACACTTATAGAGAGTGATTGGGGGCAATAATAGGACTGGGTAAGAAGTGTGTGCAATAAAACTTAACATTTATTAAGTATTGTTAAAACGAATGGACCATGCCACCAAGCTAAAAATAATATATACAAATAATACAGTCACTGCCTCCCTGAGAAACAGTATTGTATAAAATCATAGGTCGCTAATATCTCATATGGCCTATAACTAAAGATTCCCTAATAAATGTAACAAAATCACGCATGGATTACTGACAATCCTGTAATAACTTTGAAATATTAACAAACACGCTGGTATGAAAGGCGTGCTCTAACATCATGTCATACGATGAACAAGGTTGGGCGACATATACACACCCCCCCTGATGTAAAATGCTTTGATTGGCGAGTCACATTTGTGACATCATGGACACTCGTTATCTGATGGGCTAATGGTTCTTTAAATAAACTGTGGAACAGAGCGATCGGTGTCTTTGATAAAGCAGTGGCGAAACGTGTGTCAGGCGTTCGCACTGCCTCCTCTCACACTTACTATCACTCGCTAAATTGTTGTCCTTAATTGGCATTATTTAGACAACTTAATCTCGCTGATATTCTTGTTGGGGGTAAATTTAAAACCGGATCTCTAGGATACAGCTGGTTGGAACCTGTCGGTTCACCTGTTATATAGCAGATACATATATCCGAGGTCAGCACACTCAAGATACCGTGATTCTGGTTTTTACTCTTATTTACTTAAGTCTTTCAATAGGGCATGAATGAGTGATATACGATACTGTTTCTCGGTGAGGCAGTGACTGTATTATTTGTATATATTCTTTTTAGCTTGGTGGCATGGTCCATCCATGTATAAAGTTGACTTTACTTTTTTGTTAAAAAAAAAAAAACTACTGGGGGGCGTGTCCAGGCTCTAGCTGAAGATGGCTGCTAATCTGGGAGCTCCATCTAAAAGATATGCTTTCCGCCAAGATATCTAACTTTTCAGACACCATCCAGCACAGGATTTCATAATGTGCAAAAGAGCTAATTTTGCTGGACTGGGCAATACTAATATTAGTTTTGGGGAGTCTCGCAGACTGGACCGTTGAGGTTTTAGGCGGCCTCGTGGAGGAAAACCTTAGCCGGGTACTAGGGAGAATAATAATAAAGTAAATTCTCCTTTCCTACTTATTATCAACGCAATTTTTGCAACTTTGAACATGGTGGACATCATTATGACCATACGAAATTTGGTGACCGAATATGAGCACACATTGTGCGCCAGATTTGATCGTCTCCTGTCCTGCATGGAACGCACCCATTCCGAACTAGAAGCGTCTGAGGGCAAGAGAGAGATGATGGCAGAGTCTTCTAGAGTGAGTGCCAAAGCACAAGTTGACACAAACCTTCCTGCTGCCGTGAAAGTGCTGAGCTGCAATCAGATGAGTACCTTTGAGAGCTTAATACCTACCTTGATCTCTAGCCGGGGAGATGCGGCCGACTCTCTGGAGGGGGTCGGAGGCGGTGTGCATTCTGAGGTGCTGTCATCAGAGAACCTATACACCAGGATAATGCTATTGGTGTCAAGTTTCCTTTCTTTAAATGGTGCAGGAGCTGTCTTGGGGCTCAGAAGAGGATCGATGGACTCTTTGTCTGCTGTCTGTTGTTCGTGGGTCGGAGCTACATCCTGGCTGGCCATGCATGTATGGCACTGCGACCCATCTGGGGACTGGGCCTATTGCTCCTGTTACAATACCGAGGTTGACATGAGTGACCGGACTGGCGTGGGGTAAAGTTAGGTGCCCTGTTTTAGTATCAGAGTAAGGGTTCCTATTTCATTCCGGATACTTGTGTATATAAATGACGGCCTTTGGGCCTGAGAATTCACATAAAGGAGCTTCTACAGGCATTGGACTTGTGAGACTCGTATTTTGTTTCCAGAGAGGATCTATAGCGCATAAATGGGTTAACTTTTTATTCTGTTAACTTTATATTCCCTTTCAGGGGGGTAATACCTGCACTGTAGATTTAGTTATGCATTCAAAGTCAGTTATTACTCCCTCGTTGTTGGGCAATGCTTTTCCCCATGAAGGTTTTTTTGTTTTTTGGGGTTTTTTATTGTCCTAAATACTTAGTTCATTGTCCATAGCCATGCAATATTAGTGTACTATAGCTGTTTTTACCACCTCCTAGATAACTTAAAAGTTAATATGTGCCTCTTGCAATAGAGAATTACTGCATTTAATATTGGAAGCATAGAACCCATCATTACCTGTGTCTATGTATGTCCTATAGGTCTCCTTTTTATTTACTAGATTATAGAGTTTGTTTAGAGACAATTGCAACAGCGGTAAGCTCATTTCTCAACAGATACATACCAGCTTATATAGTAAAGACCTGAGTTGTCCTATAATTGGTTCATCATCACTGGTCAATAGCACCATATCTTCACGGAGCTTGTGAGGGTTTGGTAATAATCTTTATAAAATGTATATGCCTCGAAGGCACTCCTTATGAACCTGCATTAATCTAGTTAACCCATCCCCTATGGGTAAGTAGACCGGGCTGCCCACTCTATTGCTTAGCTTTCTCTAAGATAACTCCATCTGCATAATGGGTACCCCTGGAAATTGTTCTTATATCTCTGATATCATAGCATCCAATGATGGGTCTAATTGTTTGTTTATCTTTGGGCAGCACTGTCTTAATATAAGTATTACATTATTACTAATGAGGGCCCTGGTCTAAGTCATACTTTATGCTAATCTTTCATAACTAATAGATTATACAAGTCACACTATAGAGGATTCTCTGCATTGTCTTCTAGGGATACCTAACCCTGTATTACTCTATGCTTTATGTTATTAGCCTTTTTTATAGTTTAGATACCTGTACTGTTTTGATGTATTCCTATGGACTGGTAATGCCTCAGATTTCTATACACTGCTTGTTACCTAATTGTGAGCTATGTTTGCCATATGTGACTGTATTTGTGTATCTTATGTGATTTAAAGATATAGACCCAAGAGCGGTCTATCTTCTGCAAAAAACCCTCAGTTAGTGAGCTGTGCAATTGAAGGTCCAAACGTGACCTTTGTTATTATTGAGGGATAAAAATAGAGGGTGGCTTCTGGGTTTGCTCCTCAAATTGCTTGCTGTACCTAGAGATATATATATTTCACTCAAGAAACTATGTATGTACCTATTTCATTGAGCAACCTGTATGTCTGGGATTTTTATTACCCTCAATAAAAATATATTTTAAAAAAATCTACTGTATTCCTTAAATTGTTTCTTTCCGGCATAATTTCAATACAAATTTAAATTTTTATTGTAAAATACAATTTTTGTCACACATTTTTATTGCAATTTTTATATGAATAAACATATGTATATTTTTATTTCAATATTTCATTTAGTTGTTTTATTCAAAGTTTTAAATTATGATTTCTTTCATATGATGGCGAGAGTCCACATCACATGTGGGATTTCACTTCAGTCCAATAGGAAGTGTCCAAAACACCCCTACACCAGAACTTTAACCTGTTCGCCCAATACAATGTGGTCCCAGCGTACCGCATACCGCAGATCTATGTTGGTAGCTGCCAGTAGCAAAGATGGTAAAAAAGGGGGAGGGTTAGAGAGCTTTTTTTGGGTCAGGGAAGTGGGAGGGTAAGGAAGGAACTACTTAATTATTATTAAAAAAAAATAATTAAATTTAAACCTTAAACTGCCTACTGGCAGACAGCTGCCAGTACCTAAGATAGTGGTGACCAGTGGGGAATGGAGGAAACAGAGCTATTTGGGAGGTATCAGGTAGTGATCAGGGGGTGGGAGGTGTCAGGTGACAGGGTAATCCCTGCACTACAGCAAATATTAACCCTAACAGCTAACTGATTAACCCCTTCACTCCCAGGAATTTTAAAAGTGTGTTGCAAAGTTGCAATTAGCTGAATTTAATTACCAAAAACCTGTTATCTAGGCGTTATTTGGGCAGTTTGTTCAGTTGCTGTTGTGTCTCTAATTTAAACACAAGCACTGGAAGTAGCACCTATGACAAGGAATAAAAAAAAAAAATTAAATTCTGGGCAGTTATTTGGGTCCCTGTATTTTGTATACAGTCACTGTGAGCACTGATAGTCTGACACAAGGCAAGGATATATATATTGAGGCCTATTTATTAAAGGTCTTGTGGACCTGATCCGACAGTGCGGATCAGGTCCGCAAGACCTCGCTGAATGCGGAGAGCAATACGCTCTCCGTATTCAGCATTGCACCAGCAGCTCACAAGAGCTGCTGGTGCAACGCCGCCCCCTGCAGACTCGCGGCCAATGGGCCGCCAGCAGGGAGGTGTCAATCAACCAGATCGTACTCGACAGGGTTATGAAAAACCTGTTAAATATGCCTTATTTGGTTATTGTTGTCTCTCTAATTTGCACACAAGCACTGGAAGTGGCACCTATGAGAAGGTAATGACAGTCTGGACGAAAACAATATTAAAAACAATTCTGGGCAGTTAATTTGCTTCCCTATATTTTGCATACGGCCACTGTAAGTAATAATAGTCAGACACAAGGCTAAGATAAATATATTAAATAATCATATTATTGTACCGAAAATAACTAAATCATATAGTTTTACTTATGGCACATCACATTGCTTAATTTCTTGTGAAAAACAAACCATGACAACTTGAGGAAGAAATGTATGGCAGGGAATGTTACTGCCACTTTTCTGTCAGACTAGCGAATTCCTCAGACTAGCGAACAGAAGTGACTTTCCATCAGCTGCATGATAAAAAAGCCATACCGTGCATGCGCTGCTCTTCTCATTGCATTCCAAATGTAACTATGTCACAGCCCATCAGAATAATGAATGGAACGGCCATGCACTCTAGCAACATTTCTATTTCTATTTGTAAATAAAACTATTGTATAATAGTACACATGCTGCATGTTAACAACTGTCACATGTACAATAGGCATTGTGTGGTACAGATTAGTACACACACTGTCCTGCATTGTTTTGTACCTATATAAAAAAATCTGTCTGATACCTTTTCTAGAAGTCTACAGTTTCTTGTCCCTCTTTGAACACAACTGTCTGTTCTCCACAAGCATTGGTCAAAAGGGTGATCTGTTATAAAACCTGGACCAAGGAAATGATTTCAATTTATTACCACATATTCAGAGATATCAAGTTTCTTTTACATGAACCACGAATGCCAAGCCCCCACTTTTAACTGTAGCAAAACTTTCAAAGGGGTACATTTAGGGGTTAACAGCCCATGAATGCCAAGTCCCCACTTTTAACAGGAGCAAGATTTTCATAGTGGGTCACATTAAGTGGTTAAAACACCAAGAATGTCAAGCCCCCGCTTTTAACAGGAGTGATAATTTCATAATGGGTTACATTTAGGTGTTAAAATGCCATGAATGACAAGCCCCTGCTTTTAACAGGAGCAAGACTTTCATAGTGAGTTACATTTAGCAGTTAACAGGTGATGAATGCCAAGACCGGCTTTTAACAGGAGCGAGACTTTTATAGTGGGTTCCATTTAGATGTTTAAATGCCATGAATGCCAAGCCCCTCTTTTAACAGGAGCAAGACTTTCATAGTGGGTTATATTTAGGGGTTAACAAACCATGATTGCCAAGACCTGCTTTTAACAGGAGCGAGACTTTCATAGTGGGTTACGTTTAGGGGTTAACAGACCATGAATGCCAAGACCTGCTTTTAACAGGAGCGAGACTTTCATAGTGGGTTACGTTTAGGGGTTAACAGACCATGAATGCCAAGACCCGCTTTTAACAGGAGCGAGACTTTCATAGTGGGTTATATTTAGGGGTTAACAGACCATGCATGACAAGCCCCTGCTTTTAACAGGAGAGAGACTTTCATAGTGGGTTACGTTTAAACAAATGCTATAAAATGCCATGCCCCTGCATTTAACAGACGCAATACATTCATAATGGGAAACATTTAGTGGTTAACTAACAGACAACTTTCAAGAGGATTTAGACTTTCATATTGGGTTACATTTAGGGGGTTAACTAGCAGGTCGCAAATGCCAAGCTCCGGCTTTTAACAGGAGCAAGACTTTCATAGTGGGTTACATTGAAGGGTTAACTAAAAGGCCATGAATGCACCTGCTTTTAACAGGAGCGAGACTTTCATAGTGGGTTAAATTGTGGGGTTAACTAAAAGGCCATGAATGCACCTGCTTTTAACAGGAGCAAGACTTTCATAGTGGGTTACATTTAGGGGTTAACAGGCCATAAATGCCAACCCTTGCTTTTAATACAAGCGAGACTTATATAGTGGGTTACATTTAGGGGTTTAAATGCCATTTGGCTGATCCAATCAGCCAATAGAATGTGAGCTCAATCCTATTGGATGATTGGATCAGTCAATAGGATAGAAGCTCAATCCTATTGGCTGATTGCAACAGCCAATAGGATTTTTTCAACCTTAATTCCAATTGGCTGATAGAAATCTATCAGCCAATCGGAATTTAAGGTACGTCATCTTGGATGACGTCATTTAAAGGGAAACCTCATTTGGAAGAAGATGTCGATTGAAGAGGATGCTCCGCACTGGATGTCTTGAAGATGGACCCGCTCCGCGCCGGATGGATGAAGATAGAAGATGCCGTCTGGATGAAGACTTCTGACCGGTTGGATGAAGACTTCTGCCGCTTCATTGAGGACTTCTGCCGGCTTCGTTGAGGATGGATGTCGTGTAAGTGGATCTTCTGGGGTTAGTGTTAGGCTTTTTTAAGGGTTTATTGGGTGGGTTTATTTTTAGATTAGGGGTTTGAGCACTTGAAAAAGAGCTAAATGCCTTTTTAAGGGCAATGCCCATCTAAATGCCCTTTTCAGAGCAATGGGGAGCTTAGGTTTTTTCAGTTAGGATTTTATTTGGGGGGTTGGTTGTGTGGGTGTTGGGTTTTACTGTTGGGGGTTGTTCGTATTTTTTTTACAGGTAAAAGAGCTGTTTTCTTTGGGGCAATGCCCCACAAAAGGCCCTTTTAAGGGCTATTGGTAGTTTAGTTTAGGCTAGGGATTTTTTATTTTGGTGGGGGGATTTTGATAAGACTATTAGATTAGGTGTAATTAGTTTAAATATTGGATAATTTCTTTTTTTATTTTGTGTAATTTAGTGTTTGTTTGTTTTTGTAATTTAGTTAATTGTATTTAATTAATGTAATGTATTTAATTGTAGTATAAGGTTAGGTGTTAGTGTAAGACAGGTTAGGTTTTATTTTACAGGTAAATTTGTATTTATTTTAGCTAGGTAGTTAGTAAATAGTTAATAACTATTTAGTAACTATTCTACCTAGTTAAAATAAATACAAACTTGCCTGTAAAATAAAAATAAACCCTAAGCTAGATACAATGTAACTATTAGTTATATTGTAGCTAGCTTAGGGTTTATTTTACAGGTAAGTATTTAGTTTTAAATAGGAATTATTTAGGTAATGATAGTAGGTCTTATTTAGATTTATTTTAATTATATTTAAGTTAGTGGGTGTTAGGGTTAGACTTAGGTTTAGGGATTAATAAATTTAGTATAGTGGCAGCGACATTGGGGGCGGAAGATTAGGGGTTAATAAATGTAGGTAGGTGGCGGCGATGTTAGGGGCGACAGATTAGGGGTTAACGATATTTAACTAGTGTTTGTGATGCGGGAGTGCGGCGGTTTTGAGGTTAATATGTTTATTATAGTGGTGGCAATGTCGGGAGCGGAAGATTAGGGGTTAATAATTTTATTTTAGTGTTTGTGATGCGGGAGGGCCTCGGTTTAGGAGTTAATAGATAGTGTATGGGTGTTAGTGTACTTTTTAGCACTTTATTTATGAGTTTTATGCTACAGCTTTGTAGCGTAAAACCCATAACTAATGACTTTCAGTTTACAGTATGGATCTTGACGGTATAGGCTCTAACGCTCACTTTTTGGCCTCCCAGGCAGACTCGTAATACCGGCGCTGTGGAAGTCCCATTGAAAAAGGACTTTTTGAAAGCTGCGGTAATTACGTTGCGTTCTGGCCAAAAAAGTGTGCGGTGCCCCTAAACCTTCAAGACTCGTAATACCAGGGGTAGTGAAAAAGAGCCTTAACGCTGCTTTTTCACTCATACCGCAAAACTTGTAATCTAGCCGAAAGTGTATTAACCCCTATATCTGGCATCAAACCCACACCGCAAGTAATAACTAAATTATTAACCCTTAAATCCGCCAACCACAACATCGTAAACTTCCTATTAAAACTATTAACCCCTAATCCGCTATTAACCCACAATGCAATAAACCCATTAAAACTATTAACCCCTAAACCGCCAAAGCCCACAATGCAATAAACCTATTCAAGTATTAACCCCTAAACCGCCAAAGTCCACATTGCAATAAACCTAACCCCTAAACTAACCCCCCTAACCTAACACCCCTAAATGAACCCAAATTACCTAATTTACAAAATACTAGTCTACTTCAGAATTAATGGCGGATATAGGAGTTAATAGTTTAATTAGCCTTATTGCATTGTGGGGGGTTAATACATTTATTATTAGCAGTGAGAGGGGGGGATTGCGGATATAGGGGTTTTTATGTGTCGGGCTTCTTTTTGGGAGGCGTGTTAGACTTTTATGGGATATTTGTTATTTTCTTTACGTTTCTTAGGCGCCGGCAGTTTCTAAAGTGCCGTAAGTCACTGGTGACTCCAGAAATTTGTATTTACGCTCATTTCTGGACATCGCTAGTTTATCCGACTTACGGCCCTTTATGAGCTGCCGGCGCCGTATATGTAATACCCCAATGTGCGAGGTGAAATTACGGGCGGCGTGGGTTGCAGTGCTTGCGCTGAAGCCTGCGCCGTATATGTAATCGCACCCAGGGAATGCAGTGCTTTGGTCTTTGGTTGGTGTACAAATAAATTATATATTTCCAATTTATTCTTCTAGAAGCTCATCTTTGAAACGTTTGTTAGTAGTACTGAATTATTTTTAAAAAAAAATAGCTTCTGGAAAAAATAAATTGGAAGCATATAATTACTTTGTACTGCAATCTATATGTATTTTGATAGAAAAATAGTCACAGATAAGTTGCAATACAAACATTTAAGCATATCTTTTAAAAGGGTTTTATTGTGTAAGTATTGATTCTACGTTGGTTGTTAATAAAAGAAAAGCTGTTCCCGGATTTTTTTTGTTTTGTTTTTTCCTCCTTGCTATCCCAGTTAGTACAGGCAGCCAAAAAAATACAAGGTTAGTGTAGGGTCCTGCTCATAGAGTCTACCTTGACATTGCGACAGGTTTGACATTTTTTAGCAAAAATATGAGCGGGGGGGGCTCACCACTGGCTTAATAAGGGGCCCCATAATTTGTAGTGGTGACCCTGCTAAGTGTTATCTCTAATAAATGTAAAGATTTGTTTTTTTCCGCTTGTTACTGGTCTTTAGTTATACAGTATATGTGACAGCTGTCTGGTGTAGGATCGTGATTTTTAGAGGTCTGAAGGGCCTTGGGCTGTGATTTGAGCTCAGGTAGTCTTGTGGATTACAGAGGATTTGCAGGACCATGACTCTGAGTTAAGCTCTGAGGTAGACATGTGGTTGACAGGAGTTGCTGGGGTCTAATCTGATGTTAAATCACTGCCTTGCCTATATCATGCCCACTGTCATGTGATATCCCAGTATTTATGGAGAATTGCTGGCTCCACAGAGGTCCATCCAGTGTTAATGAATAAGCTCTATATACTGTGTATTTTCTTTCTACAAGGGATCTGTGAAAAAGAAATGTCATTTACATATATTTTAAAAACATTCTCCTTCATCCATTGCATCATATAACACTGAGCAAAATGAGTTTATATTCAGGCATCTGGTATAATAATATTAGCAGAGCTATATTGCATTTACGTATCCTAATTCTCCTTAAACAATGTAAACATACATACTTTTTTTAGTGCAACAAGCAATTTAAAGGGACTGTAAAGTCAAACTCAAACATGATTCAGACAGAGCATGCAATTTAAAACAACTTTCCAATTTACTTTTTTACTTTTTATCTAATTTCCTTGGTTCTCTTAATATCCTTTGTTGAAAAGCATACTTAAGTAGGATCAGCCGCAGCAATCCACTACTGATTGGTGGCTGCACATATATGCGTAATGTCATTTGCTCACCCGATCTGTTCATCTAGATCCCAATAGTAAATTGCTGCTCTTTCAACAAAGGATACCTAGCAAATAAAGAAAATTTGAATCATGAAAGAAAAATGTGGGGTTTCATGTCCCTTTAAAAAAATCTATGTCATAATATTTAACATGAAAGTTTTTATATTAATTCGCGATTTCCTGTTTTGAACTTGTCCGGGCTTTGGTTGTGTAAGAGCCTGCATGTAGTGTGTACATTACATTTATCACTATTAGCTATCAACTGATTCAGCTGTCTTGTAGCTTGTGCTACGGACCGTGACATGACACATTAATTAGCTCTGAAAGAACATGACTTGGGTGTGTAATGTTAAGTATGAGACATGTCAGAGGGTGAGTGACAATGGCTACCTGAGCAATGTTATCTGCAGAATAAGAGCTGTTAGAGATTCCTAAACTTCTGACCTTATTATTATGTAAAGCTTAAGGGGAATAGTTTTGCACAGATTGGCCAAGCACGTATTGACATATGCTGGAAATGTAATATAGTCATGTTATAGCCTATAGAAGGTATGCATAATAAAGTAGAAATGTATAACAAATATTATAGTAATAGATATATATATATTTACGTTTGAATTAATTGCAGGCTAAATAAGAGCCTATAGTAATTTCACTGTTTTACTTTAGCAATAACTATTTGTTGAAAGAGATATGAAACCCAATTTTTTTTCTTTTATGATAGAGCATGCAATTTTAAGCAACTTTCTAGTTTACTACTATTATAATTTTTTCTTCATTCTCTTGGTATTTTTACTTGAAAAAGCAGGAATGTAGGCTTAGGAGCCGGACCATTTTTGGTTCAGAACCCTGGGTAGTGCTGGCTGATTGGTGGCTACATTTAGGCTCATATGCTAATTTCTAAGCCCTTGAACGCTGCCTCTTATCTCAGTGCATTTTGACAGTTTTTAACAGCTAGACAGTGCTAGTTTATGTGTGCCATATAGATAACATTGTGATTAGGGCTGCAACTAACGATTATTTCCATAATCGATTAATCGGCCGATTATTTTTTCGATTAATCGACTAATTGGATAAAAAGAGAATCAATAATAGTTTTCTATGTTTTAAATAAAATCCACATAATGAGTGTTACAAATATAAACTTCAGACTAAAACTTTACATTAAAGGGACAGTCTAGGCCAAAATAAACTTTCATGATTCAGATAGTAATTTTAAACAATTTTCCAATTTACTTTTAGCACCAATTTTGCTTTGTTCTCTTGGTATTCTTAGTTGAAAGCTTAACCTAGGAGGTTCATATGCTAATTTCTTAATTTCTTAGACCTTGAAGCCCACCTCTTTCAGATTGCATTTTAACAGTTTTTCACCACTAGAGGGTGTTAGTTCACGTATTTCATATAGATAACACTGTGTTCGTGCACGAGAAATTATCTGGGAGCAGATACTGATTGGCTAGACTGCAAGTCTGTCAAAAGAACTGAAAAAAGGGGCAGTTTGCAGAGGCTTAGATACAAGATAATCACAGAGGTTAAAAGTATATTATTATAACTGTGTTAGTTATGCAAAACTGGGAAATGGGTAATAAAGGGATTATCTATCTTTTAAAACAATAAAAATTCTGGTGTAGACTGTCCCTTTAACACAACTGTTTCTTCAATTTTTAAGCAGCAAATCACAGTTTTATAATTAAACAAAACAAAACCACAAACTGTTTGAAAAGAGGTAGAACTAGAAAGAGTTAGACTATCACTGTTAATAACATTCTGTTATTCACTCTTTCAGAAACTTTGCATTGAAATGCAAAAATCTCAACATCTCCTCATGCTTCTGGCTAAGGCTGGTTCTCTGTTTGCAGCTATATTTCCTGCAGCAGGCTGTTGGGGTGTATAAGTAGGGTTTTGCCAATTTCACCAAAGTGGGATATTTATCTTTGTTAGCTCTTCACCAATGCTAAGTGTTTTCTACCTTGGCAAGGGGGCATCTCAATAAAGTAGCCCTTGACTTCATTCTAACATAAAAATATCTTGAATATCTATATGCAATGGTAAATAACCCGCTATAAGGTTAGGGGAAATATCTAGTCCGCTCTAAAAATAACGGATATATACTTATAAAGGTTGAATCTAGTACATATTATCACAATTTATTAAAAATATAAAAAAACAATAAAAAACAAAATCAAAAGCGCTAAGGACTGTATATCAATAACAGGACAAAGCCTTACACATTTATTTATACAGTACATATAATCAGCAATAGCAAGCAATACGCTAATAATTGTACAAACAGATAATAGTGCACATCAATTTAAATAACTCCCATCAATCTAGGGGCAAGGTGTAATTATTGATTATGACGATTAGTTGTTGCAGCTCTAATTGTGATCACTCCCGCGGAGCTATTTATGAGTCAGCACTGATTGGCTAAAAAGTAAGTCTGTCAGAAGAACTGAAATAAGGGGCTGTCTGCAGAGGCTTACATACAAGGTATTCACAGTGTTAAAGAGTATATTAATATATTTGTGTTGGTTGTGCAAAATTCCAGTTTTCTTGAACAGTTTTGGTTATATACACATATCTGGAGATCCCTCACTGAGCACTGATTCATAACAGTAACCTACATGTTTAAAGGGACATGAAACTTAAAACTGAAATACAGGTGAGATAGATCATTTTATTTTAGTAACTGTTATACAGGTTTCAGTTTACATATGCCCGTGCACCCTCATTCAAACATTTAAAGATTACCAGTGGTGATATTTATTCCTCATCACTGGAACACATGTAATCTCTGTGCAGGTACAGTGTTTCAATCAGATTGTAAGAGGCATATGTACATACTGTATAGTCCATGCACGGTAAACGCTTTCACTTAAAAGTACAGTCTACTCCAGAATTTTTATTGTTTAAAAAAGATAGATAATCCCTTTATTGACCATTCCCCAATTATATTTAATTATCTTCATGAACACTAAGACAAATGTATAAAGATTCAATTGCCTAAATTATATTACCATTGTAAATAATAACGGAGATCAGATTTGCTATTGATGTTTTGACATGCAATTATATATATATACTGTATGTTACAATACGCAGCACACACAAACTTCTCTAGGGGCTTTTCCATACGTCTCTCAAATTTTCTGCCTGCACTCATTATATCACTCAGCAACTTATCATCAATTTCACAGTATTAGGTAACTCCAGGGGTCACAGGTATATAAAGGTGTGTTGTCTAATCTTATTTTGTGTTCCTTGCTAAACTAAAGAATAGATTTAGTTGTTAGCATAGTGACTGCAGAATTTGATCATGTAAAAGGATTTTCTAAAGGATTGTCTAAATCATGAGTTTTATTTTGACATTAATATTAATTTAACCTACTGATTGGTTTATATATATACAGGGAGTGCAGAATTATTAGGCAAATGAGTATTTTGACCACATCATCCTCTTTATGCATGTTGTCTTACTCCAAGCTGTATAGGCTCGAAAGCCTACTACCAATTAAGCATATTAGGTGATGTGCATCTCTGTAATGAGAAGGGGTGTGGTCTAATGACATCAACACCCTATATCAGGTGTGCATAATTATTAGGCAACTTCCTTTCCTTTGGCAAAATGGGTCAAAAGAAGGACTTGACAGGCTCAGAAAAGTAAAAAATAGTGAGATATTTTGCAGAGGGATGCAGCACTCTTAAAATTGCAAAGCTTCTGAAGCATGATCATCGAACAATCAAGCATTTCATTCAAAATAGTCAACAGGGTCGCAAGAAGCATGTGGAAAAACCAAGGCGCAAAATAACTGCCCATGAACTGAGAAAAGTCAAGCGCGCAGCTGCCAAGATGCCACTTGCCACCAGTTTGGCCATATTTCAGAGCTGCAACATCACTGGAGTGCCCAAAAGCACAAGGTGTGCAATACTCAGAGACATGGCCAAGGTAAGAAAGGCTGAAAGACGACCACCACTGAACAAGACACACAAGCCGAAACGTCAAGACTGGGCCAAGAAATATCTCAAGACTGATTTTTCTAAGGTTTTATGGACTGATGAAATGAGAGTGAGTCTTGATGGGCCAGATGGATGGGCCCGTGGCTGGATTGGTAAAGGACATACAGCGCCAGTCCGACTCAGACGCCAGCAAGGTGGAGGTGGAGTACTGGTTTGGGCTGGTATCATCAAAGATGAGCTTGTGGGGCCTTTTTGGGTTGAGGATGGAGTCAAGCTCAACTCCCAGTCCTACTGCCAGTTTCTGGAAGACACCTTCTTCAAGCAGTGGTACAGGAAGAAGTCTGCATCCTTCAAGAAAAACATGATTTTCATGCAGGACAATGCTCCATCACACGCGTCCAAGTACTCCACAGCGTGGCTGGCAAGAAAGGGTATAAAAGAAGAAAATCTAATGACATGGCCTCTTTGTTCACCTGATCTGAACCCCATTGAGAACCTGTGGTCCATCATCAAATGTGAGATTTACAAGGAGGGAAAACAGTACACCTCTCTGAACAGTGTCTGGGAGGCTGTGGTTGCTGCTGCACGCAATGTTGATGGTGAACAGATCAAAACACTGACAGAATCCATGGATGGCAGGCTTTTGAGTGTCCTTGCAAAGAAAGGTGGCTATATTGGTCACTGATTTGTTTTTTTTTTGTTTTTGAATGTCAGAAATGTATATTTGTGAATGTTGAGATGTTATATTGGTTTCACTGGTAAAAAATAAATAATTGAAATGGGTATATATTTGTTTTTTGTTAAGTTGCCTAATAATTATGCACAGTAATAGTCACCTGCACACACAGATATCCCCCTAAAATAGCTATAACTAAAAACAAACTAAAAACTACTTCCAAAACTATTCAGCTTTGATATTAATGAGTTTTTTGGGTTCATTGAGAACATGGTTGTTGTTCAATAATAAAATGAATCCTCAAAAATACAACTTGCCTAATAATTCTGCACTCCCTGTATATATATAATTGTGTGTGTGTATGTGTATATATGTGTGTGTGTGTGCATGAGTGTATGTGTGTGTGTATATGTGTATGTGCGTATATATGTGTGTATATTTGTGTGTGTATGTGTATATATGTATGTGTGTGCGTATATATATATATATATGTGTGTGTTTATGTGTATATATGTATGTGTGTGTGTGTGTGTATATATATATATAATTGTGTGTGTATGTGTATATATGTGTGTGTGTGTGCATGAGTGTATGTGTGTGTGTATATGTGTATGTGCGTATATATGTGTGTATATTTGTGTGTGTATGTGTATATATGTATGTGTGTGTGTGTGTTTATGTGTATAGTTTATGTTTAAACAAATATATATTTAAATACATTTTACTTATTGCCAATGCATAATGTTACTGTATAAATAGTATTTATGTTTTATATTATTAGCTGTACAGCTCATTAGCCCAGGGGAGGGTAGTGCTTGTTATAGGAGAAATTCTAGTTATGCACACTTACGGTATACAGTACACATAGTATATAACTATTTTGCCCTCTCATAGTCAGTTGCCTAGGGGAAATGAATGTTTGTTCTACTAGGGGATGCTGTCTGGGCATTGACATACTGATGTCATTTGCAGCATTCCAGTAACATCAAATCTATGTTCATGCATGGTTGTTAGGGCGTGGCTTATTGATATATCTTAAAGGTCAGTTGTAGATACAGTCGGCCCAGAAAGGGACGTGGAAAGGAAGTGTTTTAAAACCTAAGTATATTTATACACAGTCACTTCTTAAGCATAAAAAATAAGGTGTAACTTTTTTCAATTTGACTTAGGTTATTGTGTTATAAAGTTTTGGGTTTTTGGAATCAGGATTTTCTAGTTGAGTATGAATTAAATTAACTATATACTCTTGCTTATGAAAGAGCATTATTTAAACATGTTAAAATGTCTATACATGAAAACGTTAACCCCTTCTGGACAGAACCATCCATCCAAGTTCATATATTAAACAAACAAAAAAAGAAAATTGAAGCAAATGATCGTCACTGCGATCATGTGCTTCAAAAATTGCTCTGATTGGCTCCCGGGGTACTGCCTGCATTGCTTAGCACTTGTTTCTCAGGAAGCACATGGTTCTATTTTTTCCCCAGCAGCCCCTTTGAGAACTTTACACTCTATAGGTATTCTTGTAGGCTTTAAAGTGACAGTCTACTTGAAAATTGTTATTGTTTAAAAAAGATAGATAATCCATTTATTACCCATTCCCCAGTTTTGTACAACCAACACTGTTATATTAATATTACTTTTTTAACCAATCAGTGCTGGTTCTTGTATAACCATTTTCATTCTCCAAGGGAATGAGCACAATGTTATGTATATGGCACAAATAAACTATTTGGTTGTTATGCAAGATTTAAAGGGACACTAAAGTCAAAATTAGACTTTCATGATTCCGATAGAGCATGCAATTTTAAACAACTTTCAAATTTACTTCCAGTAATAAAGTCTTTTTATATTTAAAAGAATATACGTATATGTAATTGTGATTGGCTGATGGCTGTCACATGGTACAGGGGGAGTGGAAATAAACATAACTTTGAAATTTGTCAGAAAAAAAAATCTACTACTCATCTGAAGTTCAGATTAAGGGCTATTGCATTGTCTTGTTATCATGCATTTTTTGAGTATGCAAATCTACTGTATTTACTTGTCCTTTAAAAGGTCAATGAAAAGCACTGAGATAAGAGGTGGCCCGCAGGGGCTTAGAAACAGGCAAAGTAAGTGGTTATAAACTATATTAATTTCACAATGGTGGTTATGCAAAGCTTGGGAATTAGTAGTAAAGGCTTTATCTATCTTTTTAAATTAAACAAAATTTAGTAGACTGTCCCTTTAAGCTTGTCTGCAGTTGATTCACCAATTTCCTCTTTATCATATAGATAGTCAGGGGGTGGGGGGAAGATTCAATTTTTAATTTACAGGAGAGTCGGTGCCACTACATGTGGTTCTACCTGATCGCCTGAGGAGGGTTTCTTCAACCTGATTGTTTTCAATTATTTTTTCAGGTGATTATCTTATTTATCTGCTTTCTTTCTCCTGCTTCATTGCATTAGGCTGTTAATCATACAGCTTTTTCTGTTCAGAGTCACGGAGCTTAATAACTTATAACTTGGTTAGCTGATATGAAAGCCAAGTTTTTGATTATAATTATTTTCTATAGGGTGTGTTCTCGTTCAGGTCTGGGTTGGAAAAGTTTCTTTGCAATGTTTTTTCCACACATTAAAATAAATAGTCTAGTTTGTTTCCTGTCAAAGTGTTTTCCTTCCATAGGAAATACACCTTATAAGCCAAAATGAGATTTTAAAGGAACGTTAAACATTATGGTCCAGGGAATTGCGGGGGAGCGGCTTTACGCACTAACGTACGTGTGACGTAGGCGCATTGGAATCGCACCAGACGGGCTGAGCAGGACGCCATCACACAGGCGATCCTGCAGTGGGAACAGCCCGACACGAGCGGGGTTGCGGGGAAGGTGCTGACTGTTTGCCAGGATCCACAGCCGGCGGGCCCAGGACTCACCTAGCAGCCCACTCACAGGCGTACCAGTCCGGCTCCTTAGGTGGAGTGTGCGAGGGGGAAAGGCAACACAAGGTACAGTGAAAAGTTTGTTTGTTGTTTTTTTGTTCCCTTGCTCCGGATATTGCTTGCTTAATTGCATTTAATTGCACTTTGATATATTATATTCACTGCCTTGTTTGTTGCCAATCCCCCTTTCATTACACTCTCACCAGAAGTCGGTTCCAATTTTTGGAAGTGCAGAGCTATTTTGCTGCATTAGTTATGCAGTGTTAAACCCCCGTATAATTGATTAGGGTCTGTGGAATTGAGGGTGTTATATTTTAACTGTGTCACGGCCCCTACTGCGCACACCCAATTTTTTTCCTTTATACTTTAATATGATTCATTCGTTTCAATACCTACTTGAATAGGTTACACAATAAAGACTTATAAGTTTAAATAATTCTAAACTCCAATCAGCAACACCACACAAGGAACAGGTGGTTAAACAGCGAGCTGGGCTGCTGTAAAAGGTCCAGCCTGCAGAACTTGGCACAATGGTGCCACAATGTTTGTGAGTACCCTGCACGTTACCTTTTTTTGCAATAATAGTGGCTTTATTTTTATGGATTCACACATGTGTGGCACACGCTTGTTTTTTTCTTCTCATCTCTTATGAGGTTAAGCAGCGTCTACCTGGGAACAGCGAGCTGGACTGCTGTTAAAGGTCCAGCCTGCCTCACTAGGCACACCAAGGTGCCGCTACTTCTGTGAGTACTCTGTGTTAGCTCCAATTTAAACAACAGTCGTGTATAAACAGATTCACACATGTATTTTGTATTCTCTTCTCCTTCTCATATTTATATGGCTCCCTTCCATCACCCCCGTCTGACTTGAGCTGGGATCAGGGATACCTGAGGGAGACAGCGAGCTGGGCTGCTGCTGAAGGTCCAGCCTGTAACTAGTGGCACGACAGAGTGCCAAATTAATATGTGAGTACCCTGGGTATTGTTATACTGGGGCGAAGTGGGGAGTTACAGATACACACATGTGGCGGTCTTTTGTCTTCTTTTTGTACTGTCTGGATACCTGGGGCCTGGCTTCACAAGGATCTACACCTTACCTGCAGAATTGTTTTTTAAGGAAAGAGTAAAGTAGAATTGGACTCTCACCCTTCGTCACTCCTGAAATAAGCCTGGAGAGCACCAAACTGCAGCAGGATATGGAGCTTTCTAAGTGAACTCACTTGAGTATTCTGCTGACTTTCTGTTATATGTTTTACCTTTTTGTTGAAAAATCTGATATTTACCAACACATGTATTCAGTTAGAGTCTTAAGTGATCTGATGCTGGCATTTTTTCCTATGAAACTGTTCAATAGGGGCTAGACCCCATAGTTTCTTTAGTTTAGAAATAGGATATAATTAAACCTTAACCGTAGATCCAAGGCTAAATTATTAGAATTTAAACTTCTGGGTTAAAACAGGAGGATTTAATTCCTTTATAATCATCCTTTATGGATAAATTTCTTCTTCCCCCCTCTAATAATAGAACAGTAAATATGGCGGGTAGAAGGCAGCAAGACAAAAGGACAGTGAGGCGTAGTATTGAAAATAGCCAGGAGTTATCGCAGGATAGTGCGGCAGATGTAGTTAACAGCTCTAATTTATTGAAACAACTGAGTGAACTATTCTTACCTAGATTTGAGGCAATCCAGACGAGTGTAGATACTTTATCACAAGAGATCAAGCAGTTGGTAACTAGAATTGGATTAGCAGAACAGCGAATCTTGAATTTAGAGGATAGGGACATAGACAAAGATAAAGACTTAGTATATATTCAGAAACAAGTCAAATATTTAACCGAGAAGGTAGAGGATTTAGAGAACAGGTCAAGGAGGAACAATGTAAGAGTGATTGGAGTTTCTGAAGCAATATCCGAAAAGGAGTTAATACACTTTGCATAACTACCCTCTTTATTAAAAATCATACTTTTGCAGTAGAGAGAGCACATAGGATAGGCATGCTAAGGAATCAGGAGGATGGTAAAAATAGACCAAGACCAATTATTATTAAATACTTAAATTTTCAAGAAAAAGTTAAGATCCTACAAGCATTCAGAGCACAGAAAGAAGTATTTTTTCAAAGTAAGAAAATACTAATTTTTCAAGATTTTGCATATGAAACCTCCAATAAGAGGAAGCTCTGTGCCCCAATATGCTCACGTCTGATTCAGGAAGGGAGGGTAGTCAGGCTTTTATATCCAGCCAGAATCAGCATTCAGACCAAGGAAGGGTTCAGGATTTTTGAGAATCCGCAGGATCTAGAGAACTTCTTAAAAGATGAGGTGCTTAGGTGGTGGAGCTGAGATTTTCACTACAGGCAGATATAATTGGAAATGAATGGTACTATTAGGGGTTGTTAATAAATATAACTATAAATGCTATGACACTTTGGGTGAGAATAAGGCCAGGTTTTTGAGAGATGTGCTGGGCCCCCCCCTTTTTTTTTTTTTTTCTTTCCCTAGAATAAGGCCAGGTTTTTGAGAGATGTGCTGGGCCCCCCCCCTTTTTTTTTTTTTTCTTTCCCTCCCCCCCCCCCCCTACTCCTACACGCTAGTTAAAGGAAAATAAAGATTAATAATGGTGGAGACATGTAGATTTGGATCTTGGAATGTAGGAAGTTTTACTTCCCCAGTCAAAAGAAAAGCAATATTACAACATTTAAATAAGCTGAAAATAGATATCGGTCTTCTGCAAGAGACTCATTTGAATGAGATGGAAAGTCAAAAACTCAAATGGGGCTGGGTAGGGGAAGTAATATATTTGGCAGGTTTACAGCGAAAGAGAGGAGTAGCCATAGTCTTCAGAAAGACTCTAAACTATAAAATTTTGAATCGGGAAATTGACCAACAAGGGAGATATATTATACTTGAGCTAGATTTAGGTTCAAAAAGAATAGTATTATGTAATGTTTACGGCCCGAACACAAATAAAAACTCATTCTGGGAGTTTTTACAAGTTAAACTTTTGGACTATAATCAAAATATAATCTTGGGAGGCGATCTAAACCTGGTAGCTTCCAGAGCTTTAGATAGGAACTGGAAGGGGAATGAGGCTCTATTAGGGTGTAAAGACTCTAAAATTTTTAAGAAATTCTGCTTTAATCTAGGTCTATTGGACATTTGGAGAAATATATATCCAGACAGTAAAGAATTTACGTGCTTATCCAAAGCACACAAATCTTTATCACGAATTGATATGTTTTTAATTAGTGATAAACTTTTCTCTTTAACAAAAAAAGCCGAAATTATGCCAATTACTATTTCGGACCATGCCCCAATTATGCTCTCCATTCTAATTATGAAGTCAAAACCGCTGAATAATAGACTTTATTTCCCAACTTATTTATATAATAACTTAAAGTTCAGAAGATTTCTGATGGATAAATGGAGGGTCTATTATAATAGGAATAAAGGCTCAGTATCAAATATAGAAATTCTCTGGCAAGCTTTCAAAGCGGTAATAAGAGGAGAGATCCTTGCTTATGTAACCAAAGTAAAAAGGAAAAATGATTCTTATTGGATCCAACTCACCAAACAAATTATAAATAAGTATCAAAAATATGCTAGTGATAACAGTGAAAGTAATTGGCGAGAATATCTAGAAGCTAAAAAACAAAGAGATAGTTGGCATATCTTAAAAGAAACTCAGCATGAGGTAAAGAGAAATAGTAATTATATGCAGTTTGGAAATAAAATAGGAAAAATTTTGGCCAGATTGGTAAACACACAGAAAACAAATAGTACCATACCTTTAATTAAAATTAAAGATAAAACATGTACACTTCCCCAAGATATGTTAGTGGAATTCTCGCAATTTTTCAAAAGGTTGTATCAGGACCAACCTATAGATCAGCAAAAGAAAGATTTGTTTTGGAATAGGGTCAAACTCCCCCAAATAGCTAAAGAGGATCTGGATTCATTAAATCTCCCAATAACGGAAGAGGAGATTAAAAATTTGATAACCAAATTGAAGTTAAATAAAGCTCCAGGACCGGATGACCTCCCAGGGGAACTGTATAAAATCCTCGCCGAGGAGATCACCCCTATACTCCATAAGGTCTTCTATACTTTTTCCAGGAAAATAAAATACCTTCAAATTATTTTATGGAATCGAGAATAATTTTAATTTATAAACAAGGGAAAAAACATAATTTATGTAAGAACTTACCTGATAAATTAATTTATTTCATATTAGCAAGAGTCCATAAGCTAGTGACGTATGGGATATACATTCCTACCAGGAGGGGCAAAGTTTCCCAAACCTTAAAATGCCTATAAATACACCCCTCACCACACCCACAATTCAGTTTAACGAATAGCCAAGAAGTGGGGTGATAAGAAAAGAGCGAAAGCATAAAAAAAATAAGGAATTGGAATAATTGTGCTTTATACAAAAAAATCATAACCACCACAAAAAAGGGTGGGCCTCATGGACTCTTGCTAATATGAAAGAAATGAATTTATCAGGTAAGTTCTTTCATAAATTATGTTTTCTTTCATGTAATTAGCAAGAGTCCATGAGCTAGTGACGTATGGGATATAAATACCCAAGATGTGGAACTTCCACGCAAGAGTCACTAGAGAGGGAGGGATAAAATAAAGACAGCCAATTCCGCTGAAAAATTAATCCACTACCCAAATCAAAAGTTTCAATTTTAATAATGAAAAAAAACCCTGAAATTATAAGCAGAAGAATCAAACTGAAACAGCTGCCTGAAGTACTATTCTACAAAAAACTGCTTCTAAAGAAGAGAAAACATCAAAATGGTAGAATTTAGTAAAAGTATGCAAAGAAGACCAAGTCATTGCTTTGCAAATTTGATCAACAGAAGCTTCATTCTTAAAAAGCCCAGGAAGTAGAAACTGACCTAGTAGAATGAGCCGTAATCCTCTGAGACGGGGAAATCAAATGGTAATCTCGCCTCCTGAGATTTCCAAACCCCTTGTGCTGACAGAGATCCACAGACAGCCTCCCAACCAAAAAGACTCACATCTGTAGAGATCATGGTCCAGGTTGAAAGAAACAAAGAGACCTGTAAAACTAAATGATGGTGATCTTAACCACCAAATCAAGAGAGATAAATATTAGGATTCGAAGATTTAAAATGCGAAATCCTAGAAACCCTGCACCATAATTCAGCATAAAAGACTGGAAAGGTTCTTTCTATTGAAAATGAGCAAAGGGAATTACATCCAATGCTGTGACCATAAGACCTAAAACTTCTATGCATATATAGCAACTGAAGGAAATAATTGAGACTAAAGGTACCGACAAACGGAACACAATAAAATTGTCCCTTGTCTGATAGAGACAAAGACAGTGACACAAACTATCTGGAAACCTAAAAAAGGTGACCCTTGTGTGAGGAATCAAGAGCTTTTGAAAAAAAGATCCTCTAACTATGTCCTGAAGAGCAAAGTGAATCATATGAGATTCCGCATCCTCAGAAAATAATCTGAATGAAAACAGAAAAATGAAAATATGCATTTATTGTATCTAATGAAAACAAATAATGCTATCACTGACCAAAAAAAGGCAGAATAGTTTGAATAAAACTCCAAAACCCAGTTCCTAAAAATGGAACTGGAAGAAATACCCCAGAAGATTCCAGGTCTGAGCAGCGCTTGAACCCCATGGGTGCCCAGCCATGCTTCAACAGTACCCAAAATATATAGGACCGAAACACACTTACAGAAAGTGTTAGCCTTACTGGAATAAAATCAAAGAAATTTAGACCGAATAGAAATAAATTTCAAAGAAGTCATAACCTGACCCTTGCCAGCCAAGCTGGAATACGGCACATACATCACAATTTTAGGGAGCTGATTTCCAATTTAAAAACATGTTACTTGGGAAAGAATTCAGGAATTTGTTCCTTAATAAGAACAACCAAACTAGTATAAGCTTAAAGTTTTAGTCTTAGAACTCAATCTTGAAGCCCAGAGTAACAGTTAAGAATTGAATCCAATTATAAAACAAATAATTGATTATCTTAGAACAAAAGAAAAATGGATTTTTAAAAATCACAACATTCTGCTAGCTAAAAGTAGCTAAAGACATAGATTAACAGTCATTTGCGAAAATATTCAATAAAATGAAGACACAAATGAAATTATTAGCATGATAGTCCAGTTAAAGGACCAGTCAATACAGTGGACTTGCATAATCAAAAAATGCAAAACAACAAGACAAATGCAACAGCACCTAGTCTAGTAAATGTTGTCCCTTAACAATGCTAAAATAAATCATAATCTGATACTTGATTTTAAAGTAAACAGAACAAAATGAAGCAATTGCAACATCCAAATAAATCACAGGACCAAGAAAAGTACCTGAAACTAAATAATTTTCCATAAATAAGATACAACCATCTAAAGGAAAATAAATACTATTTTGCTATAGAAACAATAGCATAATTAGTAGGAGTAGAGATAGCCCCAATAAATTGGAGAACCCTCCAAATTGAATTTAACTGCTGGCAAAGAATATAGTTTAAAACCTTTGAAGAAGGAATAAAAGAAAAAACTCAGCCTATTCCATTCCCTAGTATGAGGAATTGGAAAGAAAACCTCTGAAAACACAGAAGAATAAATAAGCAGAAATAGTGTTAGCTAGTCTTGAAAAAGAACTAGTTACCTTAATATCCAAAATAAACAACACCTTTTCAACAAAGAACAAAT
The DNA here is from genome assembly GCF_027579735.1 of Bombina bombina. NCBI lineage: Eukaryota > Metazoa > Chordata > Amphibia > Anura > Bombinatoridae > Bombina > Bombina bombina. The sequence goes on from NC_069501.1 coordinate 1,100,423,989, forward strand.
GTACTTTAATAAAAAAAATAATAAAAAAGTAGATTTGTTAGTGTCAATATCTGATGAAGAAAATTCTGAATGAGAAAAAAACATCATCAGAGAAGGATAAATCAGTATGTTGTTGGTCATTTGAAACTTCAATAATTAAAAAAGAAGTGAAAAAGACCTAAAATTTTTTATTAGAAGGCACAATGTCAGACAAAGCCTTTAAAATAGAATCAGAAAAATATTTCTTATAAATCTTCTAAATATTTCTTGTACATAAGATGTAAAAAGAATGGCAATATACCATAGCTAAAGATAAACATTCATAACATTTAAAATAAATGAACTTAGCTTTGGTAGGACTGAACTCAGTCAAGCGTTTTTCCAGAAGTAGCTTTTGATCCAGGGTCAATCTGAGACATCTTACAATATGTAATAGAGAAAACAACATATAAAGCAAAATCTATCAAAATTCCTTAAATGACAGTTTCAGGAATGGGAAAAAATGCCAATGAACAAGCTTCTAGCAACCAGAAGCAAATAAACAATGAGACTTAAATAATGTGGAGACAATAGTGACGCCCATATTTTTTAGCGCCAAAAAAGATGCCCACACTATTTGGCGCCTAAATGCTTTGGCGCCAAAAATGACGCCACATCCGGTAACGCTGACATCTTTGGTGCAAAAAAAAAAGTAAAAAAAATGACGCACATACAAACAACTTCCGGTGACAAGTATGACGCCGGAAATGACTAAGAATTTTTTTGCGCCAAAAAAGTCCGCGCCAAGAATGACGCAATAAAATGAAGCATTTTCCGCCCCCGCGAGCCTAACAGCCCACAGGAAAAAAAGTCAAATTTTAAAGGTAAGAAAAATTTAATATTCAAATGCATTATCCCAAATAATGAAACTGACTGTCTGAAATAAGGAATATTGAACATCCTGAATCAAGGCAAATAAATGTTTAAACACATATATTTAGAACTTTATATAAAAGTGCCCAACCATAGCTTAGAGTGTCACAGAAAATAAGACTTACTTACCCCAGGACACTCATCTACATATAGTAGAAAGCCAAACCAGTACTGAAACGAGAATCAGTAGAGGTAATGGTATATATAAGAGTATATCGTCGATCTGAAAAGGGAGGTAAGAGATGAATCTCTACGACCGATAACAGAGAACCTATGAAATAGACCCCGTAGAAGGAGATCATTGAATTCAAATAGGCAATACTCTCTTCACATCCCTCTGACATTCACTGCACAATGAGAGGAAAACCAGGCTCCAGCCTGCTGCGGAGAGCATATCAATAAAGAATCTAGCACAAACTTACTTCACCACCTCCACGGGAGGCAAAGTTTGTAAAACTGAATTGTGGGTGTGGTGAGGGGTGTATTTATAGGCATTTTAAGGTTTGGGAAACTTTTCCCCTTCCTGGTAGGAATGTATATCCCATACGTCACTAGCTCATGGACTCTTGCTAATTACATGAAAGAAATAGAGAATAAATGGACTCATATAGGCCTATTTCGTTGTTAAACGTCGATTATAAAATCTTTACACATATATTAGCGAATAGACTCCAAACAGTGATAGGTACTTTGATCCACCCAGACCAAACTGGATTTATTAAAGGAAGGACACTTATTAAAAATCTTAGGAAATTAGAGACAGCGATCAACTATTGTGAATTAAAGAAGGAAAGGGGTATAGAGATAACAGAAGACGACGCGGTCATATCGATAGATACACAAAAAGCATTTGATACGCTATTATGGGATCATATGTTTACGACTATTAATAGATTTGGCATCCATGGTAAATTTTCACTGACCATTGCTTTGCTTTATTCCAACCCATGGGCGATCTTAAGTGTTAATTTTCTAATGTCAGAGAAATTTGGTCTTTCTCGAGGGACAAGACAGGGATGCCCACTATCCCCTCTCCTTTTCAATTTGGCCCTAGAGCCTCTAGCAACACTCTTCCGGCAAAAATTGGCAGGGATTGATATTGAAGGACATAGAATTAATCAGGCTATTTATGCCGACGACCTTCTTATTTTTGCTCAAAACCTTAAGTATAATCTACCCATAATAATGGAGGCCTTAGACTCCTTTCAGGCCTTCACCGGTTTTGCAATTAGCAAAGAGAAATCTGAACTTATGTGGCTTATTAAATTGAAAAACTCACCAACAATCCTATTTAAAGAGGCTAAAGACCACATTACATATCTAGGGATAAAATTTTCATCTAATTCAAAGAGATGGTACAGCTTAAATTTCGTACCAGTTATCTCATCATTTAAGGAAGACTTAGAAAGGTGGAAGAAACTGCCCCTCTCACTTTCAGGCCGAATTCACCTAATTAAAATGGTCTCCCTGCCAAAACTCATCTATTTATTCCAGGCTTTACCTTTATTATTATTGAGGAAAGATCAAAGGCTAATAAACAAACTGATAACACAATTTATTTGGAGAAACAAAAAGCCACGGATAGCGCTTAAGCGACTGTTTGCAAGGAAAGAGGCTGTAGGTATGGCTCTACCGGATTTTGAATTATATAACATAGCATCTAATCTAAAATTTGTCTGGGACTGGTATTCAGACAGGGGTCACTTCTCTTTTCTTGAACTAGAAGGAGCTTTAGCAGCCCCTTACTCTCCTAAAGCTTTGACACATATGCCTCCGAAACTAATCCCTAAAGAAATTAAAGGGATGTTAATCATAGATCAACCAATACGGGCCTGGCGCAAATTCTGTCTTAAAATAGGGACAAATTACAGAGGGTCATCCTTTTTAACGATCAGAGGCAACCCCGAATTTAAGGAGGGGTGCGACTCTGCTAGATTCAAAGCATGGTCAGACTTGGGGATAAATTATATTTCACAGCTTTTTAAAAGAGAAGACAACTCTATTAAAACCTTTGATGACTGTAAATCAGAGTTTAATATGCCAAACTACCTCTTTTTCTCTTATATGCAACTACGACATTATGCCGATCAATGTAAGAAAATAAAGACAATAGAGTGGGATAACATTATACTTAGATAGTTAATCAGCATCTTCCAGGCGGGGAAATTCTCCATATCATATTCATATCAAGCTCTATTAATGATTCAAGAACAAAGCAATTTGAGGTATCTGGAATTAAAATGGAACCAATTGTGCAGAAACCAAGCTGAATTAGATCTAATGAAGAACTCAGGGTCCAGGGTGGCAAAAGCGATGAGAGGAGAATATTTTAGGGAACAACAGGTGAAGATCCTTTTCCAATCTTATCATACACCGGGATGGCAGCCCTGCTGGGATAAACTTAGTAGGAAAACAGTCTGTAATAAATGTAAATACTACGCAGCGGATATGATCCACCTCCTCTGGTCATGTCCAGTAATACAAAGATTTTGGGGGAAAATTTCATTTTGGGCCACAAAAATTTTGGAACAAAATCTTCACATAGATAAATATGCAGTATTTTTTTTGCAGACTCAGGAGGAAGTAGGTCCAAACTATTTATTAATAATCACGGCAGTTCTCATAGGTAGGAAACTCATTTTAAAATACTGGCAATCCAATAAAGCACCTAAATATTCTGAATTTAAAAATGGGATATTATATCAAATTTTCTTAGAACAAGCCTTAGTACAGATACAGATAGATAATAACATCAAGTTGTTTGTAAATAAATGGGGGACATTCATTAAGACTTTAGATCAGGAAACCCAAAAACTGGTCCTTCATCCTTTTAAGAACTCTCTTTTCATATTAGAAGCTAATCTAAGAGGAGAGTGGCAATATTTTTAAGAGGATATATCAGTTGTGAGTGGGGGGGGGGGGTATTTCCCCTTTTTTTTTTCTCATTTGTTGGTTATTTCTCTGCTTGCTATTGCTTCTTCTGGATGTGGGGTGCTCTATCATATGTGTTATGGTCTTGTCTTAGGTTTTAGTTAGAGGAAAAATGCCAAGACAGTATCTACAATGCATAAAAGGGAATAAGTTGGTCCTCCATAATGTTTTGGTTTTTATTCTATGTAAGTTGTCTTTTAGACTGAGTAGAGGATGATACCAAAATTTCCATTAATGGTTTATTTTATTTAGTATGACATATTGTCTGTTGTAAGTGCTGAAATCGCACCTGTATTCTGCTATCTGTTTACGAGTTTCCCTTTGTGTTTTATTTGCAAACCATACTGTTAATTATTTCTTGGTTACAAAAATAAAAATGTTAAAAAAAACAACAACATTATGGTCCAGATTACGAGTAGAGCACTGTTACTCGCAAGCGATAAAAAGGTTGATAGCGGGTGTTTGTGGGTGTCAGAAGTAGCGTGCATATTAGAACTTGAAATTAAACTTATTTGTTCTAACAGAGATAGACATGCCTAAAGATGTATATGTGTATATATTTATTTATATATATATATATATATATATATATATATATATATATATATATATATATATATATATATATATATAAATAAATAAAATGTATTTAGTGTTTAATGTCCCTTTAAGGAAAGAGATACATTCAACATCTCCACAATTGGTTCACTTTTTCCTACTATACAGCTTTCAAAATTATCAGACATTTGAGTAAAGAATATTATTTCCAAAACATTTAATAGACTTCATGGAACAATAATATTATTTTCTCAAGTTCATTATGACCAAATATAAGGACTTCTTTAATTGGTTGTTGTTATCATGACTGGGTTGAAGACTTTGTTTATTTGACTTTCTTATCTGTCCTCAAGTTCAGTATTGGAACATTGAATATATTTGAAAGGGTTCTCTATATCTAGGCATTATTTCCCTGGAATGGTGTCAGTTTGTGAATATTATATATCTAAAATATGCTTATAATCATAGTCTTATCCATCCAGATAATTTTTTTAGATTGGACAATTTCACATTTTTTAGTGTTTATTTTTAGACATGAGCAACTCTAAAAATGTTGTTTAGTTTCGTTTTCATTAGTTAAATAAATAATTTTGTTTTGGCAAATTAGTTTAGTTAATTTAAAAAAAAATTGTTTTGCAAATTAGTTAAGTTGTTAAATCTTTTATTCGGATCCGTTCTTTTTTAAGGATCCATTCTTTATTCATATGCATTATTCTATTCTGAAGTTTAGAATAGAATAATTCATATGAATAAAGAATGGATCCGAAAAAACGATTTAACTTAACATAACTAATATGCCGCAGATTGCCGAAACAAAATTATCTAAAACCACCGTCACTATCCACATCGCCATCCCTAAATAAAGCTATTAACCCCTAAACTGCCATCCCCCCACTTCGCCAACACTACCTAAACCTATTAACCCCTAAACCACCGCCCCTCCACATCGCCGACACTAAATAAATCTATTAACCCCTAAACCGCCGTTCCCCGACATCGCCAACACTAACTAAACCAATTAACCCAGCTATTAACCCCTAAACCGCCATTCCCAAACATCGCCAACACTAACTAAACCTATTAACCCCTAAACCACAGTTCCCCGACATCGCCAACACAAACTGAAACACTAACTAAACCTATTAACCCCTAAACCGCCGTTCCCAAACATCGCCAACACTAGCTATACCTATTAACCCCTAAACCGCTGGCCCCCACATTGCAACAACCTAAATTAAACTATTAACCCCTAAACCTAACACCCCCTAACTTTAACATCATTAAAATAGACACTGAATCTATCTGGAAACCTAAAATAGATACAAATTTACATGTGAAATAAAAATAAAACAAGCTAGCTACAATATAACTATTTATTAACTACCTAGTTAAAAATACAAAATAAAAATAAAACCTAAGCTTACACTAATAAAACCTAACATTATTAAAAATAAAAAAAACCTAAGATTACTAAAAAATGAAAACTACAATTACAAAAAATAATAAACACTAAAATTACAAAAAATTTTAAAAAAACATAATTTATGTAAGACCTTACCTGATAAATTCCTTTCTTTCATATTGGCAAGAGTGCATGAGCTAGTGACGTATGAGATATACAATCCTACCAGGATGGGCAAAGTTTCACAAACCTCAAAATGCCTATAAATACACCCCCTCAACTCACCCACAATTCAGTTTAACGAATAGCCAAGTAGTGGGGTGATAAAGAAAGGAGTAAAAAGCATCAAAAAAAGGAATTTGGAAATAATTGTGCTTTATACAAAAAATCATGAAAAGGGTGTGTCTCATGGACTCTTGCCAATATGAAAGAAATGAATTTATCAGGTAAGTTCTTACATAAATTATGTTTTCTTTCATGTAATTGGCAAGAGTCCATGAGCTAGTGATGTATGGGATAGTAATACCCAAGATGTGGAACTCCACAGAAGAGTCACTAGAAAGGGAGGGATAAAAATAATAACAGCCATTTTCCGCTGGAAAAATTAATCCACAATCCAAAATATAAGTTTATTCTCATAAATGAAAAGAAAAAACTTAAACATAAGCAGAGGAATCAAACTGAAACAGCTGCCTGAAGAACTTTTCTACCAAAAACTGCTTCCGAGGAAGCAAATACATCAAAATGGTAGAATTTAGTAAATGTATGCAAAGAAGACCAAGTTGCTGCTTTGCAAATCTGATCAACTAAAGCTTCATTCTTAAAAGCCCACGAAGTGGAGACTGATCTAGTAGAATTAGCTGTAAATCTCTGAGGCAGAGTCTGACCCCACTCCAAATAAGCCTGATGAATCAAAAGATTTAACCAAGATGCCAAGGAAATGGCAGAAGCATTCTGACCTTTCCTAGAACCAGAAAAGACAACAAATAGACTAGAAGTCTTCCTGAAATCTTTAGTAGCTTATATTTCAATGCTCTTACAACATCCAAAGAATGTAAGCATCTCTCCAAAGAATTCTTAGGATTAGGACACAAAGAAAGAACAATTTCTCTATTAATGTTGTTAGAATTCACAACCTTAGGTAGAAATTTAGATGAAGTCCGCAAAACTGCCTTATCCTGATGGAAAATAAGAAAAGGAGATTCACAAGAAAGAGCAGACAATTTGGAAACTCTTCTAGCAGAAGAGATTGCCAAAAGGAACAACACTTTCCAAGAAAGTAGTTTAATGTCCAAAGAATGCATAGGCTCAAAAGGAGGAGCCTGTAAAGCCTTCAAAGCCAAATTAAGACTCCAAGGAGGAGAGATTGATTTAATGACAGGCTTGATACGGACCAAAGCCTGTGCAAAACAGTGAATATCAGGAAGCTTAGCAATCTTTCTGTGAAATAAAACAGAGCAGAGATTTTTCCCTTCAAGGAACTTGCAGACAAACCTTTATCCAAACCATCCTGAAGAAACTGTAAAATTCTAGGAATTCTAAAAGAATGCCAGGAGAATTTATGAGAAGAACACCATGAAATATAAGACTTCCAAACTCGATAATAAATCTTCCTAGAAACAGATTTACGAGCCTGTAACATAGTATTAATCACTGAGTCAGAGAAACCTCTATGACTAAGCACTAGGCGTTCAACTTCCATACCTTTAAATTTAATGATTTGAGATCCTGATCAAGAAACAGACCTTGAGACAGAAGGTCTGGTCTTAAAGGAAGTGGCCAAGGTTGGCAACTGGACATCTGAACAAGATCCACATACAAAAACCTGTGAGGCCATGCTGGAGCTACCAGCAACACAATCGATTGTTCCATGATGATCTTGGAAATCACTCTTGGAAGAAGAACTAGAGGCGGAAAGATATAAGCAGGTTGGTAACACCAAGGAACTGCTAACACATCCACTGACTCCGCCTGAGGATCCCTGTACCTGGACAGGTACATGGGAAGTTTCTTGTTTAGATGGGAAGTCATCAGATCTATTTCTGGAAGACCGCACATCTGAACAATCTGAAAAAATACATCTGGATGGAGCGACCACTCCCCCGGATGTAAAGTCTGACGGCTGAGATAATCCACTTCCCAATTGTCTACACCTGGGATATGAACCGCAGAAATTTGACAGGAGCTGGATTCCGCCCAAGAAAGTATTTTCGAGATACTTCTTTCATAGCTTGGGGACAGTGAGTCCCACCCTGATGATTGACATGCCACAGTTGTGATATTGTCTGTCTGAAAACAAATTAACTGTTCTCTTTTCAACAGAAAACCTGAAGAGCCCTGAAAATAGCACAGAGTTCTAAAATATTGATTGGTAACCTCGCCTCCTGAGATTTCCATACCCCTTGTGCTGTCAGAGATCCCCAGACAGCTCCCCAAGCTGAAAGACTTGCATTTGTTGTGATCACAGTCTAGGTTGGATGAACAAAAAAGGCCCCTTGAACTATACGATGGTGATCTAACCACCAAGTCAGAGAGAGTTGAACATTGGGATTTAAGGATATTAATTTTTGATATATTTGTATAATCCCTGCACCATTGATTCAGGATACAAAGCTGGAGAGGTCTCATATAAAAAAAGAGCAAAGGGGATCGCGTCCAATGCTGCAGTCATGAGACCTAAAACTTCCATGCACATAGCTACTGAAGGGAATGATTGAGACTGAAGGTTCCGACAAGCTGAAACCAATTTTAATTGTCTCTTGTCTGTTAGAGACAGAGTCATGGACACTGAATCTATCTGGAAACCTAAAAAGGTGACCCTTGTCTGAGGAATCAAGGAACTTTTTGGTAAATTGATCCTCCAACCATGTCTTTGAAGAAACACTAGTTGATTCATGTGAGATTCTGCAGAATGTAAAGACTGAGCTAGTACCAAGATATCGTCCAAATAAGGAAACACCGCAATACCCCGTTCTCTGATAACAGAGAGTAGGGCACCGAGAACCTTTGAAAAGATTCTTGGAGCTGTCGCTAGGCCAAATGGAAAAGTGACAAATTGGTAATGCTTGTCTAGAAAAGAGAATCTCAGAAATTAATATTGGTCTGGATGAATCGGAATATGAAGATATGCATCCTGTAAGTCTATCATGGACATATAATGACCTTGCTGAACAAAAGGTAGAATAGTCCTTATAGTCACCATTTTAAAGTTGGCACTTTTACAAAACAATTCAAAATTTTCAGATCCAGAACTGGCCTGAATGAATTTTCTTTCTCTGGGACAATGAATAGATTTGAATAAAACCCCAGACCCTGTTCCTGAAACGGAACTGGTATGATTACCCCTGAAAGCTCCAGGTCTGAAACACACTTCAAAAAAGCCTGAGCCTTTACTGGATTTGCTGGGATGTGTGAGAGAAAAAATCTTCTCACAAGAGGTTTTACTCTGAATCCTATTCGGTACCCTTGAGAGACAATACTCTGAATCCATTGATTTTGGACAGAATTTGCCCAAATACTTTGGCAGAATCTTAATCTGCCCCCTACCAGCTGAGCTGGAATGAGGGCCGCTCCTTCATGCAGACTTGGGGGCTGGCTTTGGTTTCTTAAACGGCTTGGATTTATTCCAACTTGAAGAAGGTTTCCAATTGGAACCAGATTCTTTGGGGGAAGGATTGGGTTTCTGTTCCTTATTTTGTCGATAGGAACGATGATGGTTAGAAGCTTTAGATTTAACCTTAGGTCTTTTATCCTGAGGCAAAAAAACTCCCTTCCCCCCAGTGACAGTTGAAATAATCGAATCCAACTGAGAACCAAATAAATTATTACCTTGGAAAGAAAGATATAGTAATCTAGATTTAGATACCATGTCAGCATTCCAATATTTGAGCCACAAAGCTCTTTTAGCTAAAATAGCTAAAGACATAGATTTAACTTTTAAGGGCAGTAAAAGAGCTGAATGCCCTTTTAAGGGCAATGCCCATACAAATGCTTTTTCAGGGCAATGGGTAGATTAGTTTTTTTTAGTTATGTTTTTTTTTTTTACAGTTATTATTTATTTTTATTTTTTTCCAAGTAAGCTTTATTAGCAAAATGTGAAAAATACAGAATATTGATGCAAGTACAATATATCATTCAAATTTTAGATAATTCTATACACTTGTACAATATTATGTTTGAGGCACTTCGCAGCTATTAGAGAGAAACTCAGGTCAAACAGCATAAAAACTTCATCAGATACTATAGAAATGTATACTGACTATATTGCATAAACATCAGACATTCAGCTGTTTAGTGATAGCCGCTATTAATTTCAGAAAAAGTATAGGAAGAAAGTCTAATTACCCGGGTACTGATCATAATATAAAGAGAGCGTTGTAGCAACCAACCCACAACACACAGCTGTGGGCAAAGTTGTACTCTGCTGTAGTTAGGTTTTTTTTTATTTTGTGGGTTTGAGGGGGTGGGGGTTTTGTAATGTTAAGGGGTGTTTGTTTTTATTTGTTTGCAAAAGAGCTGTTAACTTAAAAATGTAGTTTATTATAGGTTTTTTTATTTTGGGGTGTTTTTTTTTTACAGGGGTATTAGAATAAAAATAATTTTTTATTATTTTGGATAATTTTGTTTGTTATTTTTTGTAATGGTAGCTTTTTTATTTTTTATAATTTTAGTGTTTATTATTTTTTTGTAATTGTAGTTTTAATTTTTTAGTAATCTTAATTTTTTTTAATTTTTAGTAATGTTAGGTTTTATTAGTTTAAGCATTTTATTTTTATTTCACAGGTAAGTTTGTATTTATTTTAACTCGGTAGTTAGTAAATAGTTATATTGTAGCTAGCTTCGGTTTTAAGTTTTTATTTATTTTTAAATAGGTAGTTAGTTAATAATTGTAACTTTAATTTAGGCCTATTTTAATTACGTTAAAGTTACGGAGTGTAAGGTTTAGGGGTTAATATAGTTTAATTTAGGTTGTTGCGACAAGGGGGGCGGCGGTTTAGGGAGTTAATAGGTTTAGTTAGTGTTGGCGATGTGGGTGTAGGGATGTGCGTTTAGGGGTTAATAGGTTTAGTTAGTGTTGGCGATGTTTGTGAACTGCAGATTAGGGGTTAATAGGTTTACTTAGTGTTGGCGATGTTTGGGAATGACGGTTTAAGGGTTAATAGGTTTATTTAGTGTTTCAGTTAGTGGCGGCGATTTCTGGGAACTGTGGTTTAGGGGTTAATAGGTTTAGTTAGTGTTGGCGATGTTTGGGAACTGCGGTTTAGGGTTTAATAGGTTTACTTAGTGTTGGCGATGTTTGGGAATGGCGGTTTAAGGGTTAATAGGTTTATTTAGTGTTTCAGTTAGTGGCGGCGATGTCTGTGAACTGTGGTTTAGGGGTTAATAGGTTTAGTTAGTGTTGGGGAACTGCGGTTTAGGGGTTAATAGGTTTAGTTAGTGGAAATCCCGCTACCCAGACTGGGTAGCGCCCCCAACCGGGTCCTTCCTCTGCCTGGAACAAGTGGCTATATAGCCCAGGAAAGTGATTTCTATGTAGCCCAGGAAAGTGATTCTAGCTGGAGCCCACCTAAATGACTAGATAGACTAGCATTCAGGTGAAAATAACAACTGACTTTATTGTAAAACATACACTCCTTTTATACACACAGCTCATCTTGATAACACAAAGGACAATCCCACAATTTTCCCGCCATTCCCGCCCCTCCAGACTGACCGGCTCCTCCATAGCAGCCACAGTCACATAGAATCCCAGGACACAGGGGTAGTGGTTTTAGGGGGATCCTGGGGCACTTCCAGGGTGGCATTTTAAAGCTCTCAGTCCCCAGGTGCCACAGTCCAAAAATCAGCATGATTCGTTACCGGGAACCGGAGTTACGGTCCGTTGAAGTTATGGGTTTAGGGGTGTCCAAAACCCCCAGTTCCCAAAGGGGCTCCCCTCCAATAATTACCTCACCTCTTGTCCTCCCTAGGAACTACCAATCCCCAAAATAGTGGAACTCTGGGGCAAAGGGCTGCTGGAGCTACCAGGGGTAAATTTAGCGGATGTTCTGCTGTCCTGTGGCCGACCGGGAGTTCCAGGAGCCTGGCCAGCCTGAAAGGGGTTAGGCGGGTGTCCGTTGTGAGGTGGCCCACCTGGAGTTCCAGGAGCCCGGCCAGCCTAGGAGGGTTTTCCTGGTCATAAACCAACTCTTCTTTGAACACAAAAACAAGCCAACATAAAGCAAACAAACAGTCTCCAGAGATGGTGGTTGCTCTGAGGAGCCAAAAACCACTGAGAAACAACAGGGGTTAGGTTGTAGGGGGGTGGGGGGCCTTAGCTGTCTGGTATCCATGACAGGGGGCAAGGGTTCAGCCCCTGCAGCCCAGTATCCGTGACAGTTATTATCGGCGATGTTAGGGTTTAATAGCTTTATTTAGTGATTTAATTAATGTCGGCGATGTCAGGGAATTCCGGTTTAGATTGGAACAATGAAAAATTCCAAATATTAATAAAAAATGGATCTGAAAATTCATTTTTGGAATTTTTCGAGATTTTAGTTATGGTGCCGATTGGGAAAATTGGATTCATTCGAATCTCCGAATCGGTTAAAATTCGGCCGAAAACTAAATTTAGCCGAAATGAATTGCACATGTCTGATTATTTTTTCTAGTCTGTCTACTCTAGTAAGATGAAATTTCAGGGAATGTTAGTGTATATTATTATGCTCTATGCAGGAGGTGCAATAAATAAAGAGAAGATATGAATGGCAGAATGGGAAATATGAATTACAGGGCTCTGTCCAGGGCCGCCACTAGGAATTTCGGGGCCCCTGACTCATCCATTGATCAGCCTCAAACGGGGCTTGCACATCTGCCAGACACTTGTTTAACAAAATAGATAATGCAGAAATCTGACCTTTCAGAGAACTGACTGACAACCCTTTCTCCAGATCTTCCTGGAGAAAAGACAAAATTCTAGGAATTCTGACCCTACTCCAAGAGTAGCCCTTGGATTCATACCAATAAAGGTATTTACACCATATCTTATGGTAAATGTTTTGAGTAACAGGCTTGTGAGCCTGGATCATGGTCTCAATGACAGACTCAGAAAATCCACTCTTAGACAGAACTAAGCGTTCAATCTCCAAGCAGTCAGCTTCAGAGAAATGAAATATGGATGGAGGAATGTACCCTGAGTTAGAAGGTCCTTCCTCAGAGGCAACCTCACAGGCGGCCGAGAAGACATCTTCACTAGGTCTGCATACCAGATCCTGCGAGACCAGGCTGTGGTGCTCTTTGCCTCCTCCTGCTGGCCAGGAGGGATATTCCCATTAGTAATTGAATCACCTTCTGGACTCTCGATATTCGGGAAGAAAGAAATTTATCAGGTAAGCATAAATTTAGGTTTTTTTATGCAATATTGTTTTAAATAGATTTGTATTAGTTAGTGTTATTATGAATGTAACTGTACTTTTACATGTATTTTAATGTGTTTTGTGCAACTTTTTAGTTACGTGTAACAGTTAAACAGAGCTCTGAAGTTACGCTATCCCAACGTGAATTTTGCTTGAGCGAACGCGTAATATGTGCACTACTTCCGATGTACCCCTTATCACTCACATGCAACATCATAATCTAACTTATAGAGTTAGGGCATGGCTAGTGTTAAAATTGCATGATCTAATAAATTAGAGCACATCATTTTTATTTTCCTTAGTATGGCCCTTTAAAGGGACAGTCAACATCAAAATTGTTATTGTTTAAAAAGATAACGCCTTTACTACCCATTCCCCAGCTTTGCACAACCATTTAAACCTCTACATTTCTGCCTGTTTCTAAGTCACTGCAGACAGTCTCTTATCGCATGCTTTTTTATTTGCTTTTCACAACATGAGACTGCTAGTTTATATGGGCTATATAGATAACATTGTGCTCTCTCTTGTGGGTTGTGGATGACACTGCACTAATTGGCTAAAATGCAAGTCAATAGATAATATCATAATTTATGGAAGAACTTACCTGATAAATTCATTTCTTTCATAGTGGCAAGAGTCCATGAGCTAGTGACGTATGGGATATACATTCCTACCAGAAGGGGGCAAAGTTTCCCAAACCTCAAATGCCTATAAATACACCCCTCATCTCACTCATATGTCAGTTTAACGTATAGCCAAGTTAGTGAGGCGTAAAAAGCATACAAAAGAGGAATAAACACCAAATCATAACCCCAAAAAATATTGGATGGGTCTCATGGACTCTTGCCACTATGAAAGAAATGAATTTATAAGTTCTTACATAAATTATGTTTTCTTTCATATAAGTGGCAAGAGTCCATGAGCTAGTGACATTTGGGATATAATACCCACGATGTGGAACTCCACGCAAGAGTCACTAGAGAGGGAGGGATAAAATAAAAACAGCTATTTTTGCTGAGAAATTAAATCCAAAAAAGAATTACGTTTTCTTAAAAATTTCAAAAAAACTTAAATCATAGGCACTAGAATCAAACTGAGACAGCTGCCTGAAGAACCTTTCTACCAAAGACTGTTTCCTGAAAAGGCAAAGACAACAAAATGGTAAAATTTAGTAAATGTATGCAAAGAAGACCAAGTTGCTGCTTTGCAAATTTGATCAGCTGAAGCTTCATTCTTGGATGCCCAATACGTGGCGACTAATCTAGTAGAATGAGCTGTAATACGCTGAGGCGGAGACTGCCCCGCCTCCAAATAGGCTTTGTGAATCAAAAGCTTCAACCAAGAGGCCAAGGAAATGGCAGAGACTTTCTGACCTTTTCTGGAACCAGAGAAAAATAACAAATAGACTAGAAGTCTTTCTGAAATCTTTAGTAGCCTCAACATAATATTTCAAATATTTTACCACATCCAAAGAATGTAAAGACCTTTCAAGAATATTCTTAGGATTAGGACAAAAGGAACAATAATTTCCCTAATGTTGTCCCTAATTCACAACCTTTGGCAAAAATGTAAACGAAGTCTGCAAAACAGCTTTATCTTGATAGAAAATCAGATAAGGAGACTAACAAGAGAGAGCAGACAATTCAGAAACTCTTCTAGAAGAAGAGATAGCCAAAAGAAATACAACTTTCCAAAAAAGTATTTTAATATCCAAAGAATGCATAGGCTCAAAAGAAGGAGCCTGCAAAATCTTTAAAACCAAATTGATTAAATAACAGGCTAGATACGAATCAAAGCCTGAACAAAACAGTGAATATCAGGAAGCTTAGCAATCTTTCTATGAAATAAGACAGGAAGAGCAGAGAGGTGTCCTTTCAAAGTATTTGCAGACAAATCTTTATCCAAACCATCCTGAAGAAACTGTAAAATCCTAAGAATTCTAAATGAATGCCAAGAATAATCATAAGTGGAACACCAAGAAATATACGGCCAGATTATGAGTTTTGCGTTAGGAGCTATGCGGTGCTAACGAGCAGTATTTTCTCACCACTCACTTACCTAAAGCGCTGGTATTACAGGTTTTTACAAACCCGGCATTAAAAGACAAGAAGTGAGCGTAGAGCAAAATTGTGCTCCATACCGCACTTCAATACCAGCGCTGCTTAAGTAAGCGGTGAGCTGGTTGTACGTACTTGTGCACGATTTCCCCATAGACATCAATGGGGAGAGCCGGCTGAGAAAAAGTCTAACACCTGCCAAAAAGCAGCGTACATCTCAGTAACGCAGCCCCATTGATTCCTATGGGGAAACTAAAGTTATGTTTACACCTAACACCCTAACATGAACCCCGAGTCTAAACACCCCTACTCTTACACTTATTAACCCCTAATCTGCTGCTCCGAGCACCGCTGCCACCTACATTATACTTATTAACCCCTAATCTGCCGCTCCGGACACCGCCGCCACCTACATTATACTTATTAACCCCTAATCTGCAGCCCCCAACATCGCCGCCACCTACATTATATTTATTAACCCCTAATCTGCAGCCCCCAATGTCGCCACAACCTACCTACACTTATTAACCCCTAATCTGCCGCCCCCAACGTCGCAGCCGCTATATTAAATTTATTAATCCCTAAACCTAAGTCTAACCCTAACACCCCCTAACTTAAATATAATTTAAATAAATCTAAATAATATTACTATCATTAACTAAATTATTCCTATTTAAAACTAAATACTTACCTATAAAATAAACCCTAAGTTAGCTACAATATATCTAATAGTTACATTGTAACTAGCTTAGGGTTTATTTTTATTTTACAGGCAAGTTTGTATTTTTTTTTAACTAGGTAGAATAGTTATTAAATAGTTATTAACATTTAATAACTACCTAGCTAAAATAAATAAAAATTGACCTGTAAAATAAAACCTTACCTAAGTTACACTAACACCTAACACTACACTACAATTAAATAAATTAACTAAATTAAAAACAATAAAACATATTAACTAAATTAAATACAATTAAATAAATTAAATTAGCTAAGTCACAAAAACAAACAAACACTAAATTACAGAAAATAAAAAACAAATTACAGATCTTAGATTCCGATTGGCTGATAGAATTCTATCAGCCAATCGGAATTAAGGTAGAAAAAAATCCTATTGGCTGATGCAATCAGCCAATAGGATTGAGCTTGCATTCTAGTGACTGTTCCCTATGACAGTGATTTTCATTAAAAAATCCTGCGGCACACCACCATCCCAAAAATTTATAAAATCACACATTGTAGGCTATTACAGGATATATATATATATACATATATATATATATATATATATATATATATATATATATATACACACACACACTGTACTGTTCTGTCATGCCATGCCTCCTACAAACTATACATGACATATTCGACATTCATTCACAAACAATCATAATGATATACACATATATACACAAGCATACATACATACACACACATGCATACATACACACATGCATACACACACACACATACAAATGCATACATACACACATACATACATACATGCACACATACATGACAACGTGTTGTGGTGGGTGGGGGTTCCTTCCAAGTGTAAACACGGGTCGGGGAGGAGAGCGGCCGCTGCGCAGTTACATTCAATCATCAACTCACTCAAAATAAAAAAACGGCCCAGAATAAAAAACAAGCAACATTTAAAAAATGTCCCACTGTTGTCAGTCTGCCGCGGCACACCTGATGATCTCTCACGGCACATAGTGCGCCACGGCACACTGGTTGAAAAACACTGCCCTATGACATAAATAGCATCATCACATGCGCGATGTGCTGAAGAGGATTTCTAATACACCTATCACCTATTATAGCTGCATAAAATGTGATTATGAACATTCCATGAGACTAACATAATACTTAGCATCCTAATTTATAAATAAATTACTAGCTCCCAAAAAACCTTGTATGTTTCACAGACTCGACCAACCTTGACAAATATTTAGCCACAAGTAAAGTCGCTAAAAAATAGTACTGAATTACTGACTCAAGGCATGTATACAAACAATATATAACAACTTTATTCAAAAAGTGCCCAATCCATAGCTGAGAGTGTTTTATATAATAAAAGTATATACTTACCGTGTAAGACACCCATCCACATATAGCAGACGGCCTGAACAGTACTGAAACATATCAGCAGAGGTAATGGTACAAGAGTATATTGTCGATCTATAAAGGGAGGCAGCAGATGAATCCCTGCGACCGATTTACAGAGAGCCTTATGAATAGATTTCCCATAGGCGAAAACATGGTATCATCAGGCAATACTCCCTTCACATCCCTCAGACAAACACTGCACTTAGAGAGGAACTGGGCTTTAATATGCTTAGAAGCACCTTTCACAGAAGAAATCAAGCACATCATCTAAGGAGGCAAAGTTTGTACAACTGAGGTATGAGTGAGGTGGGAGGTGTATTTATAGGCATTTGAGGTTTGGGAAACTTTGCCCCCTTCTGGTAGGAATGTATATCCCATACGTCACTAGCTCATGGACTCTTGCCACTTACATGAAAGAAAAATAAATAGCCATGTGATTAGGTCGCTGTCAAAAGAGACTTAGATACAAGGTAATCACAGAGGTAAAAAGTATATTAATATAACCATGTTGGCTGTGCAAAGCTGGGGAGTGGGTAATAAAGGGATTATCTATCTTTTTAAACAACAACAATTTTGGAGTTGACTGTCCCTTTAAGCACTAATTCTGTATGCACAGTGATTTATACACACTGATTGTGCTTGGATTTGTTATTCTGGGGAAGGGGAATATTTATCTCCAAAACAACAATTAATTTAAGTGCTGATTTGATATCTAATTGTAACAATAAAAACATATCACCAGACCCCCAGATGGGCTGTACTTTATTTTGAATAAAGTTAAATACATGTAATATTTTATACACAGCTGGCTCTAGGTCTTCTACATTCTTTAATATGCAAGCAACCTGCACAAAATATTTTAATGTCAGAACTGGAGATGTTTTCTTTGATCAAACTGTGTCTTTAGATTATGAAAGAAACATGACAGTTCTGTTTTCAAAGGAAAAACATGAAACAAATATTCAGTGCAGGGAAAACCTTATCTCATATCCATAGTAATGATATTTTAATGTCTCATTATAAGTTACTTTCTGGATTATATATAATGAAATATAAAAGACTGTTCTTTTGTAAATTCTAATTAACTGTACTCAATGCTCTTAAAAAGAAACAGATAAAAAATACTTTGTAGTACCTGAATGACAGATTTATGATAAGGTCAAAAAAATTAATTTTATGATTCATATTCACCTAGATTACAAGTTTTGCATTCGTGTTTTAAAAATAGTAATTTCAACGTTAAAACAGCACTGCCGCCATTACAAGTCTTGTCGGTATAGCGGTACCGCAAGCCTTTTAGCCTCTACCACAACGTCAGTCCCGCACATGTAAAAATGACATTTTTTCATGGGACTTCCATAGCGCAGTCATTACGAGTTTTGCAGTGAGGCTAAAAAGCTTGCGTTACACCCTATACCGACAAGATCCGTTTCGCAATCTAAAAGCAGTAGTTATGAGTTTTACGCTACAAACCTGTTACATAAAACTCATAACTAGAGTGTTACAAAGTGCACTAAACACCAGTAAACTACCTATTAACCCCTAAACCGAGGCCCTCCTGCATTGCAAACACTAAATTAAATGTATTAACCCCTAATCTGACGCTCCTGACATCGCCGCCACTAATAAAAATTATTAACCCCTATACCGCCGCTCCCTGACATCGCCTCCACTATACTAAAGTTATTAACCCCTAAACTGCCGCCCTCCCGCATCGCAAACACTATTTAAATATTATTACCCATAATCTGCCGTCCGCCCACATCGCGCCCACTATAATAAAGTTATTAAGCCCTACACAGCCGCCACTATAATAAACCTATTAACCCCTAAACCGCAAGCCCCCCACAACAAAATATAATAAATTAAACTATAAACCCCTAAACCGAAAGCCCCCCACGTTGCAATAAACTAATTTAAACCTAAACCTAACGCCCCCATAACTTTATATTAAAATTACAATTTCCCTATCTTAAATTAAATTAAAACTTACCTGTCAAATTAAAAAAACTAAGTTTAAACTAACAATTAAACTAATATAACTATTAAACTAACTACCAATTAAATAAACTATATTACACATTTAAAAAATCCTAACACTACTCTAAAAATTACAAACTATCTAATAACAAAAAATAAAAAAGACTAAATTCCAAAAAATAACAAACACTAAATTACGAAAAATAACAAACAAGCGGCTAGATTACGAGTTTTGCATTATGAGTAAAAAAGCAGCGTTAAGGCTTATAACGCTGCTTTTCTTTCATGTAATTGGCAGGAGTCCATGAGCTAGTGATGTATGGGATATACAATCCTACCAGGAGGGGCAAAGTTTCCCAAACCTCAAAATGCCTATAAATACACCCCTCACCACACCCACAATTCAGTTTTACAAACTTTGCCTCCTATGGAGGTGGTGAAGTAAGTTTGTGCTAAGATTTCTACGTTGATATGCGCTTCTCAGCATTGTTTAAGCCCGATTCCTCTCAGAATACAGCGAATGTCAGAGGGACGTGAAGGGAGTATCACTTATTGAATACGATGATTTCCCTAACGGGGATCTTTTTCATAGGTTCTCTGTTATCGGTCGTAGAGATTCATCTCCTACCTCCCTTTTCAGATCGACGATATACTCTCAATTTACCATTACCTCTACTGATAACTGTTTTAGTACTGGTTTGGCTATCTGCTATATGTGGATGGGTGTCTTTTGGTAAGTATGTTTTTTATTACTTAAGACACCTCAGCTATGGTTTGGCACTTTATGCATTTATATAAATTCTAAATATATGTATTGTACTTATATTTGCCATGAGTCAGGTTCATGTATTTCCTTCTGCAGACTGTCAGTTTCATATTTGGGGAAGTTAATATTAAGAAATATTTTTCTTACCTGGGATTTAGTCTTTTTTTTTAAATTGACTACTTTGTTTAAAATTGCTGGCTGACTTAGGCTCACGAGTGCGCCAAATGCTACACTTTATTGCGTCATTCTTGGCGCAAGATTTTTTTAGCGCAAAAGGCTTGTCCGTTGGCGCAAGTTTGTCATTTCCTGCGTCGTAATTGACATAGAGGTTCACACAGGGTTGCGTCGTTAGTGACACAAGTGTGTCATTTCCGGACATGGTTGGCGCCAAAAAAAATTTCAGTTACGTTGTGCGTCATACTTGGCGCTAAATTTTTTTCATTATTTATTTGCCCCATTGCTTTTGCCTTTTGCCTTTTTCTATGTCAGAGGGCTATGCTATTTGCATTTTTTTTCCCATTCCTGAAACTGTCATATAAGGAAATTGACAAATTTTGCTTTATATGTTGTTTTTTATTTTACATTTTGCAAGATGTCTCAATCTGATCCTGCCTCAGAAGTATCTGTTGGAACTGTCGGTTCTACTAAAGCTAAGTGCATTATATTCCGATTGTCATTGTATAATAAACTTTTTACATGCAAATATTGTATCAGTTTATAGTACATTTACTGTTGTTGTTCCTTCAACTTTTAATGTAAATGTTATACCTATGAAATTTTAAGAATTTGTTTCTGATTCTATTCAGAAGGCTTTTGTCTGCTATTCTGCCTTCTAATTATTATAAAGGTCTTTTAAAACTTCTCATAAGGTTGATGAAATTTCAAATGACCGACAATGTAATGAATTATCCTTTTCTGATGAGGATCTATCTGACTCAGACGATCTTTCCTCAGATATTGATACTAACAAATCTACTTATTTATATAAAATGAAGTATTTTTGTTCTTTGTTAAAAAAGGTGTTAATTATTTTGGATATCATGGAAACTAGTGCTCTTGATATTAGAACTAGTAAATTCTGTTTTTAAACCTCCTGTGATTGCTCCAGAGGTTTTTTTCCGTTCCTGATGCTATTTCTCTTATGATTTCTAAGGAATGGAATTAGCGGGGTACTTATTTTATTCCTTCTTCAAGGTTTAAAAAAAATAAATAAAAATGTTGTATCTTTTTACCAGCAATTTCTATAGAGTTTCGGAAAAAGATCCTCAACTTATTGGGGCTATTTCTACTCTTGCTGAATGTACCTCTATTCCTATGGAATATAGTACTTAAGTTCTTTTAGATAGGAGACTTGAATCTTATCTAAGGAAAACTTATTTATATTCAGGTCGTCTCAGGCCTGCATTTTCTTTGGCTGATGTTGCAGCTGCATCAACTTTTTTGTTGGAGATTTAGCGCAACAAGAATTGGATTCTGATTTATTTAGTATTGTTCGCTTTCTGCAACATACTAATCAGTTCTGATGCCATTTTTTGATATAATTAAATCTTGGAATGCTGTTATGACTTTTTAAGTCTAGATTGCTATTTCTTCTTTCCAAGGTAATAAGAGACCCAAAGGTAAATATTAAAGGAATATTCCAGCCAAAATTAGAAACCACATGGGTGGATTTCGGTATTGAACAGAAGCAATTTTGTAATATACATGCATTAGTAAAAAGGCTTCTAATAAAAGCTATAGCTGTTTAAAAAGTGTATTTAAATATGTCCCGTGCACCAGCATTTTAAACACAAAACTTGTTTGGAGAGCCTTAGGTGCTTATACCATCTGGTAATGACTCAATTTGTTAATTGCTGACATGATAGAAGCCCCACTGATTATCTGAGCAGTTGCATTATTTAAAATGTGGGTGCACTAAAAATATCTATCTATGCTTCACATGCACATGCAGAGAAAAATGTTAACACTAAAACAGTGATAAATCTTAATAGAAGCATTTTTGCCAATACAAGTATATTGAAAATATGTTTCTATTCAAAAATACAATAAATCTATGTGCATTTATATTTTGACTGGAATGTCCCTTTAAGCTTCTAAATTGTTTTCTTTCTTTTTTTCAAATAAGGAACAAAAACCTAATCCTTCCCTATGGAATCTGTTTTCATTTGGAAACCTTCTTTAAATGGAATAAATCCAACCCATTTAAGAAACCAAAAAGCCAGCCCCTAAGTCCGCATGAAGGTGTGACTCTCATTCCTGCTCAACTGGTAGGGGGCAGATTAAGTTTTTTTCAAGAATATTTTGGATAATTCAGTCCAAATCAATGGTTTCAGAGTATTGTCTCTCAGGGGTTTCAAATAGGATTCTGAATAAATCCTCCTGTGAGAAGATGTTTTTCTCTCAGGAATCCTAGCAAATCCAGTTAAAGCTTAGGCTTTTCTGAAGTGTGTTTCAGACCTGGAGTTTCAGGGGTAGTCATGCCAGTTGCTTTTCAGGGACAATGTCTGTTTTTTTTTTATTCAAATCTATTCTTTGTCTCAAAGAAGGAAATTTCATTCAGACCAATTATGGATCTGAAAATTTTGAAACCAATTTTCAAATGGTGTCTTTAAGGACTATTTTGCCTTTTATTCAGCAAGGACATTTTAGGTCCATATTGAATTGCAGGATGTATACCTTTATATTCTGATTCATTCAGATCATTATCAGTTCCTGAGATTCTCTTTTCTAGACAAGCATTACCAATTTGTTGCTTTTCCATTTTTGGATCAGCAGCCGCTCAAAGAATCCTTTTTAAAACTTTTTGGTACCCTGCTTTATGGAAACCAGAGAGCAGGGACTTTGCGGTGTTTCCTTATTGGATGATATTGGTACTAGCTCAGTCCTCCGTTCTGCAGAATCTCACACTAATCAGCAAGTGTTGTTTCTTCGGAAACATGGTTGGAGGATCAATTTACCAAAGAGTTTCTTGATTCCTCAGACTAAGAGTCACCTTTCTAGGTTTCCAGATAGATTCAATGTCCATGACTCTGTCTCTAACAGACAAGAGACGTTTGAAAGTGGTTGCAGTCTGTCGGCACCTTCAGTCTCAGTCATTTCCTTCAGTGGTTATGTGCATGGAAAATTTAGGTCTCATGACTGCAGCATTGGACGCATTTCTCTTTGCTCATTCTCACATGAGACCTCTCCAGCTTTGTTTGCTGCAATCTATGGTGCAGGGATTATATTAAGATATCTCAATTAATATCCTTAAATCCCAATATTTGACACTCTCTGACGGGGTGGTAAATCACCAGTGTTTAGTTCAAGGGGCTTCTTTGTTCGGCTAACCTGGACTATGATCTCTACAGATGCAAGTCTTTCAGGTTGGGGAGCTGTTTGGGGATCTCTGATAGCACAAGGGGTTTTGGAAATCTCAAGAGGCGAGATTACCAATCAATATTTTAGATCTCCGTGCTATTCTCAGAGCTCTTCAGTTTTGGCCTTTGTTGAAGAGAGAACTGTTCATTTATTTTCAAACAGACAATATCACATACAGTGACATTTGTCAATCAGCAGGGTTGGACTCACAGTCCACAAGCTATGAAGAAGTATCTCGGATACTTACTTGGGCGGAATCCAGCTCATGTCTAATTTCTGCGGTATATCCCAGATATAGACATTGGGAGGCGGATTATCTCAGCCGTCAGACTTTACATCCTGGGGAGTGGTTCCTCTATCCAGATGTGTTTTCTCAGATTGTTCAAGATATGGGGTCTTCCACAGATAGATCTGATGGCCTCTCATCTAAACAAGAGACTTCCCAGATGCCTGTCCAGGTTCAGGGATTTTCAGGCGGAAGCAGTGGGTGCGCTGACACTTCTTTGGTGTTATTAACCTGTTTATATTTTCCTGCCTCTAGTTCTTCCTCCAAGAGTGATTTCTAGAATCATCATGGAACAATCGTTTGTGTTGCTGGTGGCTCCAGTATGGCCCCGCAGGTTTTGGTATACGGATCTTGTTCGGATGTCCAGTTGCCAACCTTGGCCATTTCCGTTAAGGCCGGACCTACTGTCTCAAGGTCTGTTTTTCCATCAGGATCTCAAATGATTAAATTTGAAGGTATGGAAATTGAACCCTTAGTGCTAAGTCATAGAGGTTTCTCTAACTCAGTGATTAATACTATGTTACAAGCTCGTAAATCTGTCTCTAGAAAGATTTATTATTGAGTTTGGAAGACCTACATTTTATGGTATTCTTCTCATTAATTCTCTTGGCATTCTTTTAGAGTTGCAAGAATTTTTCAGTTTCTTCAGGATGGTTTGGATAAGGTTTTCTCTGCAAGTTCCTTGAAGGGACAAATCTCTGCTCTTTCTGTTTCATTCACAGAAAGATTGCTAAACTTCCTGATATTCACTGTTTTGTACAGGCTTTAGTTTGTATTTAAGTCTGTCATAAAATCAATCTCTCCTCCTTGGAGTCTTAATTTGGTTTTGAAGGCTTTACAGGCTCCTCCATATTGAGCCTATGCATTATTTGGACATTTTTCTACTTTCTTGGAAAGTATTGTTCCTTTTGGTCATCTCTTCTGCTAGAAGAGTTTCTGAGCTATCTGCTTTTTCTTGTGAATCTCCTTTTCTGTTTTTTCATCAGGATAAGGCGGTTTTGCGGACTTCATTTCTATTTTTTCCTAAGGTTGTGAATTCTAACAACATTAGTAGAGAAATTGTTGTTCCTTCCTTGTGTCCTAATCCTAAGATTTCTTTGGAAAAGATTTTTTCATTCTTTGGATGTGGTGAGAGCTTTGAAATATATTTAAGCTACTAAGATTTCACAAAGACTTCAAGTCTATTTGTTATATTGTCTGGTCCTAGGAAAGGTCAGAAAAACTTCTGCTATTTCCTTGGTTTGTTGATTAAAGCTTTTTGATTCTTCAAGCTTATTGGAGTCGGGTTAGGCCCCGCTTCAGAGAATTTCAGCACATTCTATTAGATCAGTCGTGGGCTTTTAAGACTGAAGCTTCAGTTGTTCAAATTTGCAAGGGGTAATTTGGTCTTCTTTACATACATTTACTTAATTCTACCATTTTAATATATTTGCTTCTTCAGAAGCAGTTTTTGGTAGAAATGTTCTTCAGGCAGTTCTTTCAGTTTGATTCTTCTGCTGATGTTTTAAGTTTTTCTTTTCTTCATGAGAATAACTTATATTTTGGGTTGTGGATTAATTTTTCAGCATATGGCTGTTTGTTTATTTTTATCCCTCCCTCTCTAGTGACTCTTGCGTGGAGTTCCACATCTTGGGTATTTGATATCCCATACGTCACTTGCCAATTACATGAAAGAAAACATAATTTATGTAAGAACTTACCTGATAAATTCATTTCTTTCATATTGGCAAGAGTCCATGAGGCCCACCCTTTTTATGGTGGTTATGATTTTTTTTGTATAAAGCACAATTATTTCCAGATTCCTCTGTTGATGCTTTTTACTCCTTTCTTTATCACCCCACTACTTGGCTATTCGTTAAACTGAATTGTGGGTGTGGTGAGGGGTGTATTTATAGGCATTTTGAGGTTTGGGAAACTTTGCCCCTCCTGGCAGGATGGTATATCCCATACGTCACTAGCTTATGGACTCTTGCCAATATGAAAGAAATGAATTTATCAGGTAAGTTCTTACATAAATTATTTTTTTCACAACCGCTGCTATTATGAGTCTTGTAGGTACAGCTGTACTGCACACTTTTCTGACCGTACCGCAAATTAACTTACGCAATTTTTGTAAAGTCTTTTTTCAATGGGACTTCCATAACGCCGATATTACAAGCTTTTTTTGAAGGCCAAAAAGTGAGCGGTACAGCCTATACCGCAAGATTCGTAACGCATTCTAAAGTCAGTAGTTATGAGTTTTACACTACAAAGCTGTAGCATAAAACTCATAACTAAAGTGCTAAAAAGTACATTAACACCCATAAACTACCTATAAACCCCTAAACTGAGGCCCTTCCGCATCGCAAACACTAAAATAAAGTTATTAATCCCTAATCTGCCGCTTCCGTCATCGCCGCCACTAGAATAAACATATTAACCCCTAAACCACCGCACTCCCGCATTGCAAACACTAATTACATATTATTAACCCCTAATCTGCCGTCCCTAACATCGCCGCCACCTACCTTAATTTATTAACCCCTAATCTGCCGTCCCCAACGTTGCTGCCACTATACTAAAGTTATTAACCCCTAAACCTAAGTCTAACCCTAACCCTAACATCCACTAACATAATTAAAATAATATATTTTAAACCTAAGTCTAACCCTAACTATAACACCCACTAACTTATAATTAAAATAATATATATAATTAAAATAAATCTAAATAAAACCTACTATTAATAACTAAATAATTCCTATTTAAAACTAAATACTTACATATAAAATAAACCCGAAGCTAGCTACAATATAACTAGGCAAGTTTGTATTTATTTTAACTAGGTAGAATAGTTACTAAATAGTTATTAACTATTTGCTAACTACCTAGCTAAAATAAATACAAATTTACCTGTAAAATAAAACCTAACCTGTCTTACACTAACACCTAACCTTACACTACAATTAAATTAATTACC
This sequence comes from Bombina bombina, assembly GCF_027579735.1. Classification (NCBI taxonomy): domain Eukaryota; kingdom Metazoa; phylum Chordata; class Amphibia; order Anura; family Bombinatoridae; genus Bombina; species Bombina bombina. The sequence goes on from NC_069501.1 coordinate 1,100,450,688, forward strand.
TAAATTAAATACAATTAACTAAATTAAATACAAATACCTAAATTACAAAAAACAAAACAATATATTAGACAAAATAAAAAACAAATTGCAAGATATTTAAACTAATTACACCTAATCTAATAGCCCTAACAAAATAAAAAATCACCCCCCCCCCCAAATAAAAAGCCTAAACTAAACTACCAATAGTTTAAAGTAAAAGTGGGTGGGGGTAGGGCAAAGTATAATATATACAAGAGGTTAGTGGTTAAAGGCAAATAGCCAAATTTGAGTTTTATAATCTCCTAACCACTAATACCTCCTGCCACAGATTTAGAGTTAAAAGCAAGGTACATCTAACAAGTAATTGTAAATAGACTTACAAATAAGAATAGGTAACTTAAATCTGTGAGAAATAAAATTTCACCAACTGAGCCCTATCAGAGTCAGAGATAGATTTGTATTATTTAGAGAAAAATATTTTTTTCTTATCCATTCATACGCTAAAGTTTATTAAGTAAATATATTTAACCACACATACATTTAGCAAGAGCTAAAAAATTCAAAACACTACACCCAGGTTGAGCTATAGTTTTTAGAATTATTCTGAAATCAGCATATAGAGTATCTTGCAGCATGAATATAAATATAGGCTAAGCCCTTACAATCCGAGGGCTAAATTAAGTTTAGTTTTACCAGTAATATTTTTAAGCTGCAATTTACCAGACCAACGAGGGTGAGCAAGTTAAAAAAGGGAAAGACAAAGCTTATCCCAGAGGACCCCTGACGTACGTTTCACAAAAAACGCTTCCTCAGAGGGGTGGTGAGCCGCTGCAAAATGTCATATTTATGAGTCTATAAGACCCTCCTCAAGTTTTGATTGGATATGCCTGATTGTCAATTGTAAGGTTATCATTGGCTTTTGCATATGTCAATCACAGAGGTGGAAAGGGATAGGGTAAGATAAGGGGTAGTGGTTCCTGAAGTAAGCATAGTGTCTGAGATGGGCGTGTTTGTATACACTTGCGTCATTAGTATAGCCCTCATTGGACGATTCTATTGAACATATGTTCCAGGATTGTACTGAGCCCGATACCAGACATGTCAATAAACGGCATGGAACAGCTGCTGCCGAACAAAAACACATTCCCTGGGCAAATAAATTCAATGCGTCCCCACTGTGCGATGTCAAGGAATTTGCACCGAGTAACGGATATTGGCCGATGGACACGATTCACTCCCAACCGCATCCATTCACAGATCAAGGAATGGATACACATGAGAGTGCAACAACCTCTACAAGAACAAAAATAGCACTTTCAAAATTTGTTAACAGATCATGTTTATGGCTGTCATCCAAGGACATGTCATAATGTAAAGGGATCAACATATGTTTATATTAGTCATAGGAGGCGTGCCAGAGCGCGATGTATAGCGCTCTAATTGGGCAATACTATTAATCATATGTTATGCTGTCAAAGTGTTAGTAAAGTTATTCAGTATAACCCCTTTATGAATGATCTGGTTGTGACATAAGTCCATATTATATTCTACTTATGAATTAGGAGACAGAGAAAGTAAATATAGAAATGTGTGTCACACTTAACCCTTCCGATATTGGAATAAATAAGATTTGTTGCAAGTGTCTAAGTACTGCTTATTGTTACACATTCTATCACAATTATTGTTGGGATATAGCGCATATGGTGCTGCTAAAGTTCTTTTTAATTAGGCGGCCCATGAGTTTAATCAGTCCTTTGACCGATTATACAAAGATCAGGAATACCTATTATAACTAAAAATACGTAGGTATCATATGGATCATTTTTGATTGGATGATCCTGCTGAACATATGGTGCTTATGGCCATTAATAGGATGTTAATGAAATGGCGTAAATTAAATATGCCAGATATTGTGTGGTATCATATTAATTAATTATTAGGATGTATAGTATATAATGCAGCCTCCATTGCTATGAATGTACAGGTGATGCATTTCCTCAGATTGCGAAAACAGGTCATGTTTACTTATGGAAATTAGGGGGCGTGAAGAATCACAATAAACGCATTGGATTGGATGATCTATCCGATCATACAATGCGTACTTTAAGGAATGAAAAATACTTCACTTAACCATCCTATTGCTCTTATTCCATCAAGTGATCATATTCTTATATAATACATCCATAATAGTCACATTAGTAGCATAAATATTGGTTAAAGAATGCGTTAATATCAGAAATGATTTTTAGTGATATGGACATTACTTAATGCACAATTGTAATAGGGTATGTATCTTTAAAATATATGTGTGAAAGATAACCTTATTTCCTCACTGTTAAGTACTGGTTTGTTTTCCTAAATGCATTATTAGTGTACTTATCATAGACGGTTTACATATTTCAAATTACATTGTACTCAAACTGGATACTATAAGTGCTCTGGATGGCAGGTTTATTAAATGATTACTATACAAATCACATGTATATCCTACATATGAGTGGTGTAATTCTAAAATAAGTGGGAATGGTGATAAATATAGTGAGACATATTATTAGTGGTATGCTGGTGAATAATCAAAAAATAATACATATAAAAAGTGAAAAAAAAAAAAAGGTGAAAAAAAGGGGCAATGTGTGAAATATACACATCTTAGTGTATAAAAAATTGTAACAGTGGGTTTATAAAAATATGATGAATTTCATGTCTAAGGAGATATAAACTAAATAATAAGGTGAAGGGTATAATTACCTAAAAATTAAAATTGTGAGTTGAGTTGGCTCTAGGTGACTATAAGTGAATAGTAGTGTGAGCCATAAATCTTTAAGGGGTGATGGAAGTAAATAAAGAGATTTATTGCCATAAGTGACAAAGTGCCACACTTACAGGTATACAAAATAATTATTAAAATCATTCATGCCATTAGGTTTTACTGAATTTAAACGATAGATCCATTTGCATTCAAGTTTAAGTAATGTTTTCTCAAGATTGCCTCCTCGTATTCCTAGTGAGGCTTTTTGAATGACCATGTATTTCAGGTTGGTAGTGGAACACTTATGATGTATTTGAAAGTGTTTCGCGACTGATGTTAACTTTTTACCACGGGCTTCATCTTTATTGGCATTTTTTATATTATTGGCATGTTCAAGAATACGCACTCTGATCTCACGGGTTGTCATGCCAACATAAATCATTTTGCATTGGCAAAAGAGGGCATATACAACCGCAATGGTTCTACAGGAAAAATGGGAAGCTAGATTGTATGAATAGCCATCTTTATCTTGGATGGTTTTGGACTTCATTACATATGGACAGGCAGAGCAAGTACCACAGGGATACATCCCTGGGTTAGTATCCTTTTTCTTAATTGATCTCACATAATGGCTGGATACAAGTCTGTCCCTTAGGTTTGTAGGTCTTTTGTACCCAATAGAGATTCTGTCACCAATAGTTTCTTTCAAAGAGGGGTCATTTAGTAATATTTTCCAATGTTGATTAATTATTTTGGTTACTTCTGACATTTGTGGATTATACGTAGTGATTAATCTTGGATTGGATTCACTTGTATTTTTGACCCTTGGGACAAGTAAATTATCTCTGTTAATATTCAGGGCCTTGTATTTGGCTCGTTTGACTGCTTTCCTACTATAGCCTCGTGCTGTTAGTCTGTCCATTAGGGCTTTGCTTTCTGTGAGGTATATGTCGACACTAGAACAATTACGTCTGAGACGCAGAAATTCCCCAAAAGGGATAGCCTTAAGGGTGCATGGTGGATGAGCACTAGATCTATGTAACAGAGTGTTAGTCGCTGTATCCTTTCGATAGATAGTGGTATTAATAAAACCATCTTCTTTCTTGAATATGGTTATGTCTAGAAAGGAGATTTTGTGCTGATCAGCATAATAGGTTAATTTGATGTTTTTATTATTCATATTTACTTTCATCATGAACTGATCCAGTTCCTGGGATGTCCCTTCCCATATGAATAAGACATCATCAATGTATCTTATCCATAACGGGATATGATCAGTATATTGTTGTAATTCAGTTGAAAAAACATCAAAGAGCTCCCAATGCCCCAAAAACAAGTTAGCGTACGTAGGTGCGCAAGCTGTACCCATTGCGGTACCTTGCGTCTGTAAGTAGTATCTATCGTTGAAGGTGAAAAAATTGTGTGTTAAAACAAATTGTGTGTTAAAACAAACTGCAGTAGTTGGACCACAAATTTATTATGATCTTCATTGTCATTGGTATTAGATGATAAAAAATACTTGATGGCTGCTATTCCATCTGTATGTCTTATATTTGTGTAAAGTGACTCAACGTCTGCAGTGACGAGCCACATATCATCAGATAGCTGTATGTTTTGTAATATTTGTAATACCTCCATAGTATCACGGACGTATGAAGGTAATGTGGTTAGATACTCTCTTAACCTTAGGTCGACATATCTGCTAGCATTTTCAGTTAAATTCTCGTTCCCAGAAACGATAGGTCTGCCGGGGGGTATTTGGGAGTTCTTATGCACCTTTGGCAGAAAATATAATGTGGCGACTTTCGGATGATCTGTAAGTAAATACTTTTTCTCAGTATTTGTAATGGTGTTATTTGCCCAAGCTTGTTTGACTAAGTTATTGTATTGTGTCAGGTATGAGCTTTGAGGGTTGAAAATCAGTTGTTTATAGCATGTGGAGTTAGATAACTGTCTAAAGGCTTCATCCGTATACATTTTAGATGGCCATAATACCACATTCCCGCCCTTATCAGACGGTTTTATGGTAACATCTTTCCAAGATTCAATCTCATTCAGAGCTTTGAATTCTGATGTTGTTAAATTGTGATTCTTTCGAGTAACAGGCAATTGTTCAATTTGGTGGCAGACCATTTTACAAAATACCTGAATTTCAGGTGAATTAGACATAGAGGGAACATAAGTAGATTTTGGTTTGAGTGCAGTTCTCCACGTATTAGAGTTAGGCAGGGTTACATCTAGCAATATCCTCATTACTAAGTTGTTCTAATAGTTCAACTGTACTTAGATCTGCTGTATCTAAAATATTGGGATTGTAGGCATATATCTTTTTTAACATCAACTTACGTGAGAATAAGTGTATGTCTTTTATTAGTTCAAACTTATTTAGAGAATTAACTGGACAAAAAGATAATCCCTTTGATAGTACAGCTATATGATCTTGATTCAGTACATGATCTGATAAATTGATGACCCTTAGTTTGTCATCCTGATTTTGGAGAAGGGACTCAATTCCCTCCTCCTGGTGGATTGCCGTGTTGGACCTGTGAATTTCCGTTTGTTCCCCCGTGAGTTGGGTGTTGTATGATTGGTCTGCATTGTAGGAGGAGTTGGATTGTGTGGGGTTTGAACTAAAAAAGAAGAGGAAGATGTATTGGATGATTGTGCTACACTATGTGTCTTAGGTCTGGTGGATTGGGTAACATTATCAGTGATATTGCTGCTCTGAGTGGTGTGCTGGCTGAGATTACCCATCTCTACTTCATTATCAGAGACGTCAGATTTACTCTCAGCACTACTGTCAGTTTGTTGTACTATATATCTATTGGATCTGTATCTGGATGTATGATTGCTACGCCAACGGTATATTCTCTGATTTTGGAAATCCTCAATATCTCGTTGGAGTTTCTGTTTTTTGTTCGCTACTAATTCCAATTCTAATTTGTCTAGCTCATGTTGATATTTATCATATTTCGCTTTATAGTCAAATTTTTCATCAAATTTGGACAATTGAGTGTTATATTCCTCTATTTCAGTGTCTAGTTTGGTGAGCTCTAGTTTGTCATGTTTAATTAGAATTTGGATTAGTTTTAGAGAACATTCGGTTAAAGCAGTTTCCCATTGATTCACCAGATCTTCATTGTTTAGGGTAAAGGCAGGGAATACTTTCATTCTTAACCCTCTGGGTATTAAAATTTTTTCGGCATATTTTTCGAAAAAATGCCAATTCCACCACCTTTTAGACTGCTTGTGTAAGGTCTGATGTAATTTGCACAATACATTATTCAACTCTTCTTCATTGATTTTTATATTATCACTATTAGGTATGTTAAAAAGTGAATTTAATTCCTGTAATCGTTTTTGGTGGCGATTAGCTATATCACCTTGAATATTCATGATTTTTGTAATAAATTCCCCCTGAAAAAGGCTAAACCCAGAATAAGAGACCTGGGTATATTCTCCTTGTTTTGAACAGTTTAAAGTAAAAGTGGGTGGGGGTAGGGCAAAGTATAATATATACAAGAGGTTAGCGGTTAAAGGCAAATAGCCAAATTTGAGTTTTATAATCTCCTAACCACTAATACCTCCTGCCACAGATTTAGAGTTAAAAGCAAGGTACAACTAACAAGTAATTGTAAATAGACTTACAAATAAGAATAGGTAACTTAAATCTGTGAGAAATAAAATTTCACCAACTGAGCCCTATCAGAGTCAGAGATAGATTTGTATTATTTAGAGAAAAATATTTTTTTCTTATCCATTCATACGCTAAAGTTTATTAAGTAAATATATTTAACCACACATACATTTAGCAAGAGCTAAAAAATTAAAAACACTACACCCAGGTTGAGCTATAGTTTTTAGAATTATTCTGAAATCAGCATATATAGTATCTTACAGCATGAATATAAATATAGGCTAAGCCCTTACAATCCGAGGGCTAAATTAAGTTTAGTTTTACCAGTAATAGTTGTTGCACTCCCATGTGTGTCCATTCCTTGATCTGTGAATGGATGCGGTTGGGAGTGAATCGTGTCCATCGGCCAATATCAGTTACTCGGTGCAAATTCCTTGACATCGCACAGTGGGGATGCATTGAATTTATTTGACCAGGGAATGTGTTTTTGTTCGGCAGCAGCTGTTCCATGCCGTTTATTGACATGTCTAGTATCGGGCTCAGTACAATCCTGGAACATATGTTCAATAGAATCGTCCAATGAGGGCTATACTAATGACGCAAGTGTATACAAACACGCCCATCTCAGACACTATGCTTACGTCAGGAACCACTACCCCTTATCTTACCCTATCCCTTTCCACCTCTGTGATTGACATATGCAAAAGCCAATGATAACCTTACAATTGACAATCAGGCATATCCAATCAAAACTTGAGGAGGGTCTTATAGACTCATAAATATGACATTTTGCAGCGGCTCACCACCCCTCTGAGGAAGTGTTTTTTGTGAAACGTACGTCAGGGGTCCTCTGGGATAAGCTTTGTCTTTCCCTTTTTTAACTTGCTCACCCTCGTTGGTCTGGTAAATTGCAGCTTAAAAATATTACTGGTAAAACTAAACTTAATTTAGCCCTCGGATTGTAAGGGCTTAGCCTATATTTATATTCATGCTGCAAGATACTCTATATGCTGATTTCAGAATAATTCTAAAAACTATAGCTCAACCTGGGTGGAGTGTTTTTAATTTTTTAGCTCTTGCTAAATGTATGTGTGGTTAAATATATTTACTTAATAAACTTTAGCGTATGAATGGATAAGAAAAAAATATTTTTCTCTAAATAATACAAATCTATCTCTGACTCTGATAGGGCTCAGTTGGTGAAATTTTATTTCTCACAGATTTAAGTTACCTATTCTTAATTGTAAGTCTATTTACAATTACTTGTTAGTTAAACTACCAATAGCCCTTAAAAGGGCATTTTTCGGGGCATTGCCCAAAATAAATCAGCTCTTTTACCTGTAAGAAAAATACAAACAACCCCCCAACAGTAAAACCCACCACCCACACAACCAAACCCCCCAAATAAAACCCTAACTAAAAAAAACCTAAGCTCCCCATTGCCTTGAAAAGGGCATTTGGATGGGCATTGCCCTTAAAAGGGCATTTAGCTCTATTGCTGCCCAAACCCTAACCTAAAAATAAACCCCCCAATAAACCTTTAAAAAAACCTTACACTAACCTTACACTAACCCCTGAAGATCCACGAATGAAGGTTCCTTTAAGTGATGTCATCCAAGATGGCGTCCCTTAGATTCCGATTGGCTGATAGAATTCTATCAGCCAATCGGAATTAAGGTTGAAAAAATCCTATTGGCTTTTCCAATCAGTCAATAGAATGCGAGCTCAATCCTATTGGCTGATTGGATCAGCCAATAGGATTGAAGTTCAATCCTATTGGCTGATTGCCTCAGCCAATAGGATTTTTTCAACCTTAATTCCGATTGGCTGATAGAATTCTATCAGTCAATTGGAATCTAAGGGACGCCATCTTGGATGACGTCACTTAAAGGAACCTTCATTCGTCGGGAGTGATCGTAAGAAGAGGATGCTCCGCGCCGGATGTCTTGAAGATGGACCCGCTCCTCGCTGGATGGATGAAGATAGAAGATGCCGCCTGGATGAAGACTTCTGCCCGTCTGGAGGACTACTTCTCCCGGCTTGGATGAAGTCTTCTCCCGGCTTCGTTGAGGACTTCTTGCCGCTTCGTTGAGGACTTCTCCCGGCTTCATTGACGATGGATGTCGGCTCTTCAAAACTGTAAGTGGATCTTCAGGAGTTAGTGTTAGGTTTTTTCAAGGGTTTATTGGGTGGGTTTTATTTTAGGTTAGGGTTTGGGCAGCAATAGAGTGAAATGCCCTTTTCAGGGCAATGGGGAGCTTAGTTTTTTTAGTTAGGGTTTTATTTGGGGGGTTTGGTTGTGTGGGTGGTGAGTTTTACTGTTGGGGGGGTTGTTTGTATTTTCTTTACAGGTAAAAGAGCTGATTTCTTTAGGGCAATGCCCTGCAAAAGGCCCTTTTAAGGGCTATTGGTAGTTTAGTTTAGGCAAGGGTTTTTTTTTTTATTTGGGGGGGGCTTTTTTTATTTTGATAGGGCTATTAGATTAGGTGTAATTGGTTTAAATATCTTGTAATTTGTTTTTTATTTTGTGTAATTTAGTGTTTGTTTTTTTGTAATTTAGGTATTTGTATTTAATTTAGTTAACTGTATTTAATGTAGGTAATTTATTTAGATGTAGTGTAAGGTTAGGTGTTAGTGTAAGACAGGTTAGGTTTTATTTTACAGGTAAATTTGTATTTATTTTAGCTAGGTAGTTAGTAAATAGTTAATAACTAGTAACTATTCTACCTTGTTAAAATAAATACAAACTTGCCTGTAAAATAAAAATAAACCCTAAGCTAGCTACAATGTAACTATTAGTTATATTGTAGCTAGTTTAGGATTTATTTTACAGTTAAGTATTTAGTTTTAAATAGGAATTATTTAGTTATTAATAGTAGGTTTTATTTAGATTTATTTTAATTATATTTATAGTTAGTGGGTGTTAGGTTAGGGTTAGACTTAGGTTTAGGGGTTAATAACTTTAGTATAGTGGTGGCGACATTGGGGGCGGCAGATTAGGGGTTAATAAATGTAGATAGGTGGCGGCGATGTTAGGGGCGGCAGATTAGGGGTTAATAAATATAATGTAGGTGCTGACGATGTACGGAGCGGCAGATTAGGAGTTAATAAGTATAATGAGTGTCAGCGATGTCGGAGGCGGCAGATTAGGGATTAATAAGTGTAAGATTAGGGGTGTTTAGACTTGGGTTCATGTTAGGGTGTTAGGTGTAAACATAAATTTTGTTTCCCCATAGGAATCAATGGGGCTGCGTTACGGAGCTTTACGGTGCTTTTTTGCAGGTGTTAGGCTTTTTTTCTCCCCATTGATATCTATGGGGAAATCGTGCACAAGATCGTACAACCAGCTCACCGCTGACTTAAGCAGCGCTGGTATTGGAGTGCAGTATGGAGCACAATTTAGCTCTACGCTCACTTCTTGCCTGTTAATGCCGGTTTTAGGAAAACCTGTAATACCAGCGCTGTAGGGAAGTGAGCGGTGACAATAACGTGCAAAGTAGTACCACACCCCTCTTACCGCAAAACTCGTAATCTAGCCGTTAATTATCAAAAATAAAAAAGAATTACACCTAATCTAATAGCCCTATAAAAATAAAAAAGCCCACCCAAAATTAAAAAAAAACCTAGCCTACAATAAACTACCAATAGCCCTTAAAAGGGCCTTTTGTAGGGAATTGCCCTAAGGTAAACAGCTCTTTTACCTGTAAAAAAAATACAAAGACCCCCCAACAGTAAAACTCACCACCCAACCAACCCCCCAAAATAATAAAACCTAACTCTAACAAAGACCTAAGCTACCCATTGCCCTGAATTTGTATGTTCCTTACCCTTAAATGGGCATTTAGCTCTTTTGCATTGCCTTGAAAATGGCATTAAGCTCGTTAACGAAAAGCCCAAACCCTAAACTAAAAAAAAAAACACCCAAAAAACCTTAAAAATTCCTAACACTAACCCCTGAAGATCCACTTACAGTTGCTGAAGTCCCGCTTGAAGGATCTTCATCCCGACGGCTCCATCTTCATCCAGGCGGCTCAATATTCATCCAGGCGGCAGGCGGCTCTATCTTCATCCAGACGACATCTTCTATCTTCTTCCCGGGGGGGCGTCTTCTATCTTCATCATGGCGGCGCAGAGCGGATCCATCCTGAAGACATCCGGCGTGGAGCATCCTCTTCATACGGTCACCGCCGTACACTGAATCTTCAATGTAAGGTATGCGATTTAAAATGGTGTCCCTTGCATTCTTATTGGCTGATTTTATTCTGGAAATTCAAATCAGACAATAGGATCAGAGCTACTGAAATTCTATAGGTTTAAAACAGCCAATAGGATTTCAGTATCACTCATCCTATTGGCTGATTTGAATTTCCAAAATCAAATCAGCCAATAGGAATGCAAGGGATGCCATTTTGAATTGCGTACCTTGCATTGAAGATTCAGTATACGGCAGTGACCATATGAAGAGGATGCTCCGCGCTGGATGTCTTCAGGATGGATCTGCTCCGCACCGCAGGGATGAAGATAGAAGATGCCGCTGGGATGAAGATAGAAAGTGTTGCCTGGATGAAGATGGAGCCATCTGCCACCTGGATGAAGAAGGAGCCACCTGAATGAAGATGTAGCAAAAGAGCTGTTAACTTTAGGGCAATGCCCTACAAAAGGCCCTTTTAAGAGTCCACAAAAGGCCCTTTTAAGAGTCCACAAAAGGCTCTTTTAAGGGCCCTTGGTAGTGTATTTTGGGGTGGGTTTTTTTGGTTAAGAGGGTATTAGAATAGGAATACATTTTTATTGTTTTATATCATTTTGTTTGTTATTTTTTGTAATGATAGGTTTGTTTGTTTTTATTTTAGTGGGTTTTTTAGTGTTTTTTTATTTTTTGTAATGTTAGTTTTTAGTGTAAGGCATCTTAGGTTTTATTTTACAGGTAAGTTTAAATTTATTTTAACTAGGTAGTTAGTAAATAGTTAATAACTATTTATTAACTAGTCTACCTAGTTAAAATAAATGCAAACTTACCTGTGAAATAAAAATTAAACCTAAGCTAGCTACAATATAACTATTAGTTATATTGTAGTTAGCTTAGGCTTTATTTTACAGGTAAGTATGTATTTAGTTTTAACTAGGTATTATTTAGTTAATAATTGTAATTTTAATTTAGCTCTATTTTAATTATGTTAAAGATAGGGGGTGTAAGGGTTAAGGTAACGTTAGGTTTAGGGGTTAATAGTTACATTTAGGTTGTTGAGATGTGGGGGGCTGGTGGCTTAGGGGTTGATAGGTTTATTTAGTGGTAGTGATGTGGGAGGCCGGAGGTTTAGGGGTTAATAACTTTATTTAGTGGTGGCGATATCAGGGAGCGGCGGAATAGGGGTAAATAGATTTATTATAGTGTGGGTGATGTTGGGGTGCAGGGGAATAGGGGTTAATAACTTTAGTATAGTGGTGGCGATATCGGGAGCGGCAGATTAGGGGTTTATAGATTTATTTAGGTGGCGGCGATATCGGGAGCGGCAGATTAGGGTTAATAACATTATGTAGGTGTCTGCGATGTCGGGGGCGGCAGATTAGAGGTGTTTAGACTTAGGGTTTATGTTAGGGTGTTAGGTTTAAACGTAACTTTTTTTTTCCCCATAAACATCAATAGGGCTGCATTACGGAGCTTTTCATTCCACGCTTCAGATGTTTTTTCTGACACCTTCTCCCCATTGATGTCTATGGGGAAAGCGTGCATGAGCATGTCAAAACAGCACTTGAATTGTGTGCGGTATGGAGCTCAACGCAACCATATCACACGCACAAGCCGGCTGTTTCAAAACTTGTAATGGCAGTGATATAGGGTTAAATAACACAACTTTTGTTGCGTTCATTAATTTCCCTATAGCGTACATAACTCGTAATCTAGGTGATTGAGCATACAATTTTAAACAACTTTTACATATTACATATTACATAACTATTTAGATTTTCTTTGTTCTCTTGATATCCTTTTTTAAGGAGTATGCATAAATTCAGGAATGCATGACTGGGAGCTAGCTGAACAAACCTGCTGAGCAAATAACAAGAGGCATATATGTGTAGCAACTAATCACGAGCTAGCTCCAAGTTGTGCCATTCTCTTTCTGAGCCTACTTAGGTATGTTCTTTAACAAATGATGCCAAGAAAATAAAGCACATTTAATAATAGAAATAAACTGGGAAGATGTCTAAAATTGTATGCTATATCTCAAGGTTCTTCAAACTATGGTCGCAACACCATGTTTACTTGGTCATGAGCACTGTTCCCTAAGATGTGCGCATGTGCACATGAACACCATTTTTTAAGATAGCACACTAAACTTTTAAAAGTGCACACAGTCAGCCCTGGAGTATTTATTGATTTATTTTTATTTTTTTATGAGGATTTATTTTATTTTTTTTAAAATGGCAGCTAGCCTGAGTGTAAAATAAAATTTTTGGTTTCATATCTTGTTAGCTCAAAGTCTGTAGAAAGATGTGAATAATCAGTAGTAAGGTCAAAATGTCCTAAAAAGGAACAGACAATGGACACACACACACATATATATAAATATAAAATGCATATCTGCCAAAAGGGCACCTATTTTTTGTGTATTGAGGAGGAAAATATTTCTGCATGGTTTTAAATATAGAATTTTTACAGCATTGTCAAATAATCATAAATACACTGCTGCTATAAAAAAAAATGTGTTTTTATGGACCCCTGGCCCCACCATACAACTACTACCACACTGAAGTTACAATCTGAAATTGCACAAAGAAATAAAAAACATTTGTTAAGTAAGTCCTACCTCCTCTGCAAATAAAAGTGATCTGCCGTCTGACTCAGGCACACACTGTACAAAGTGCCAAGTCTGCCTCACACTGTGCATAGTGATTTAGTGCACACTCAGAAATCCTCTCAAATTCTAATACTTTACTCCTTGTAATAACATTTCCCATGCCCAATTAGCACTCTGCTAATCTGCTACTTTTTATTTTTAGTTCTTGCCTCATGCGGCCCCCCTGGCCCATTGAGCCCCTGACAGGAGTCACCCCCGATGGTGGCCCTGCCTCTACACATATGCTGTACATACAGATGGTTCATTCAACTACATTGCATGTCATGTGGCCACAGTTTTGGTATAAAACAACACTTCTACTATCAGTTAAGTGTACAATGGACTTTGAACGGGGTATGATAGTAGGTGCAAGATGTGCTGGATGAAGCGTATCTAAAAGGACAGTACTCCTGAACTTTTCACGTACCACAGTTTCAAGGGTGTATCGAGAATGGTGCAATAAACAAAAAATATCCAGTCAGCGGCAGTCCTGTGGAAGAAAAAATGCTTGATGATGAGAAAGGTCAGAGGAAGATGGCTAGACTTGTGCAAGCAAACAGACAAGCCACAATTTTGCAAATCACATCAGAATTCAACGTTGGTGCGGAGAAAAACATATTGCAATGCACCACTAGGCACAACTAGTTGGGGATGGGCTACAATAGCTGGTGGCCATGTTGGGTGCCCTTGTTATCAGAGAAGAACAAGAGAGCATGTCTTCTGTGGGCACAACAACACCATCACTGGACCATCAAAGGCTGAAAAAAGGTTGCTTGGCCTTGGTCTGACAAGTCGAAGTTCCTACTGTGTTATGTTGATGGCAGGCTCTGAATTTGGCAAAAATAGCATGAATCCATGGACCCAACATATCTGATGAAAACTGTGCAAGGTGGTGGGAGCGGTGTTATGGTGTGGGGAGAATGTTTTCCTGGCACATGTTGGGTCCATTGATACCCCTAGATGAACATCTGAATGCCACAGTGCATGTAAACATCTTTGCTGACCAAGTGCGTCCATTGATGTTGACAGTTTATCCTCAGGCAGATGGTTACTTCCAGCAGGATAATGTGCAGATGCAAAAAGCCTGCATCACTATGGGATGGTTCCTGGAACATGACAATGACTTTTCTTTGCTGCAGTGGCCCGCTAAGTCCCCGGATCTCAATCCTTTTGAACATATTTGAGATGAGCTGGAAAGACCTATTTGCTACAGGCCTACACCTCCGTCGAATCTCCAGGAGCTGCGTGACACACTCATGTCTGCATGATACACAATACTTCCACACCATTTTTAGCCGCTTGTTGTATTCATGCCTAGACAAATTCAGGCTGTTTTGAAGGGTAAAGGAGGCTCAACACGCTGCTAGGTTGCTGTACCTAATAAAGTGGCAGCACAGTGTATGTAAACTCACACACACGCCTCATGTTCCATCAGTGGTACAGTTTTGTGTAATTGGTTGATGCTTTGAATATAAAGGAATTAGAATCCTGGTATATTACTGTGTTTAAAGAATGGTGGACATTTCTGCCTTCCTATAGAGCTATTACACAATTTCACATAGCAAACCTGAGATTATGGGGGGTAGTTATCAAGCCGTCTACTTTTCTGCCTTCGCCGGACCAATATGCCTGCCTAAGCTCGCCTACCTTCGCCGCCGCGGACCTTGAATACGTTCGCCTAAGTTATCAAATAAAGCTGTCAAAAAGCCGCGGGGCGATGAGCAGCAGACTGTGAGAGTTATCACTCATCCGATCTCGCTGCTCTTTGGCTTTTTCCCAGCTTTTTTGCTAGTCTGTCACTAAGCACTCACACTAAACTACACTGTTCTATCCCTATACCGGCGCCCCCGGAGCCTTCCGCAACTCAATAAAGTTAGTAACCCCTAAACCGCCGCTCCTAGACCCTGCCGCAACTCTTATAAATGTATTAACCCCTAAACCGCCGCTCCTAGACCCTGCCGCAACTCTTATAAATGTATTAACCCTTAAACCGCCGCTCCCGGACACCGCTGCCACCTACAGTATACCTAGTAACCCCTATCCTGCCCCCCCTATACCGTCGCCCTCTATAATAAAATTATTAACCCCTATCCTGCTGATCCCGCACCTCACCGCAACTAAATAAATAGTTTAACCCTTAAACCGCCGCTCCCTGAACCCGCCGCAACCTATTTTAAACCTATTAACCCCTATCCTGCTCCCCCTACCCCGTCGTCACCTATAATAAATTTATTAACCCCTATCCTGCCCCCCACTACACCGCCGCCACTGTAATAAAATTATTAACCCCTAAACCTAAGTCTAACCCTAACCCTAACGCCCCCTAACCTAAATATTAATTAAATAAATCAAAATAATATTTCTATTATTAACTAAATTAATCCTATTTAAAACTAATTACTTACCTTTAAAATAAACCCTAATATAGCTACAATATAAATAATAATTATATTGTAGCTATCTTAGGATTTATTTTAATTTTACAGGCAACTTTCAATTTATTTTAACTAGGTACAATAGCTATTAAATAGTTATTAACTATTTAATAGCTTACCTAGCTAAAATAAACTGAAATTTACCTGTAAAATAAATCCTAACCTAAGTTATAATTACACCTAACACTACACTATACTTTAATAAATTATTCCTATTTAAACTAAATACTTACCTGTAAAATAAACCCTAATATAGCTACAATATAAATAATAATTATATTGTAGCTATCTTAGGATTTATATTTATTTTACAGGTAACTTTGTTTTTATTTTAGCTAGTTAGAATAGTTATTAAATAGTTATTAACTATTTAATAACTACCTAGCTAAAAGAAATACAAAATTACCTGTAAAATAAATACTAACCTAAGTTACAATTAAACCTAATACTACACTATCATTAAATTAATTAAATAAACTACCTACAAATAACTACAATTAAATACAATTACATAAACTAACTAAAGTACAAAAAATAAAAAAAGCTAAGTTACAAAAAATAAAAAAATAAGTTTCAAACATTTTAAAAATATTACAACAATTTTAAGCTACTTACACCTAATCTAAGCCCCCTAATAAAATAACAAACCCCCCCCCCAAAATAAAAAAATGCCCTACCCTATTCTAAATTAAATACAGTTCAAAGCTCTTTTACCTTACCAGCCCTTAAAAGGGCCATTTGTGGGGGCATGCCCCAAAAAGTTCAGCTCTTTTGCCTGTAAAAGAAAAATACAACCCCCCCCAACATTAAAACCCACCACCCAACTACCCCTAATCTAACCCAAACCCCCCTTACAAAAACCTAACACTAATCCCCTGAAGATCATCCTACCTTGAGTCGTCTTCACTCAGCCGAGCAGCGATGGAACCGAAGTGGACATCCGGAGCGGAAGAAGTTAATCCTCCAAGCGGCGCTGAAGAAATCTTCCATCCGATGAAGTCATCATCCAATCAGATTGAGCTCGCATTCTATTGGCTGTTCCGATCAGCCAATAGAATGCAAGCTCAATCTGATTGGCTGATTCCATCAGCCAATCAGATTTTTCCTACCTTAATTCCGATTGGCTGATAGAATCCTATCAGCCAATCGGAATTGAGGGGACGCCATCTTGGATGACGTCCCTTAAAGGAGCCTTCATTCGTCGTAGTCCGTCGGTGAAGAAGGATGTTCCGCGTCGGCGGGAGGAAGATTCAAGACCCGGCTTGGAAGATGACATCGCCCGGATAGAAGACCTCTTCAGCGCCTCTTGGAAGATGACATCGCCTGGATCGAAGACTTCTTCAGCGCCGCCTGGATGATGACTTCATCGGATGGAGGATTTCTTCAGCGCCACTTGGAGGATTAACTTCTTCCGCTCCGGATGTCCAATTCGGTTCCATCGCTGCTCGGCTGAGTGAAGACGACTCAAGGTAGGATGATCTTCAGGGGATTAGTGTTAGGTTTTTGTAAGGGGGGTTTGGGTTAGATTAGGGGTATGTGGGTGGTGGGTTTTAATGTTGGGGGGGTTGTATTTTTCTTTTACAGGCAAAAGAGCTGAACTTTTTGGGGCATGCCCCCACAAATGGCCCTTTTAAGGGCTGGTAAGGTAAAAGAGCTTTGAACTTTATTTAATTTAGAATAGGGTAGGGCATTTTTTTTATTTTGGGGGGGTTGTTATTTTATTAGGGGGCTTAGATTAGGTGTAATTAGCTTAAAATTGTTGTAATATTTTTAAAATGTTTGTAACTTATTTTTTTATTTTTTGTAATTTAGCTTTTTTTTTTTTTATACTTTAGTTAGTTTATGTAATTGTATTTAATTGTAGTTATTTGTAGGTAGTTTATTTAATTAATTTAATGATGGTGTAGTATTAGGTTTAATTGTAACTTATGTTAGGATTTATTTTACAGGTAATTTTGTATTTCTTTTAGCTAGGTAGTTATTAAATAGTTAATAACTATTTAATAACTATTCTAACTATCTAAAATGAATACAAAGTTACCTGTAAAATAAATATAAATCCTAAGATAGCTACAATATAATTATTATTTATATTGTAGCTATATTAGGGTTTATTTTACAGGTATTTAGTTTAAATAGGAATAATTTATTAAAGTATAGTGTAGTGTTAGGTGTAATTATAACTTAGGTTAGGATTTATTTTACAGGTAAATTTCAGTTTATTTTAGCTAGGTAAGCTATTAAATAGTTAATAACTATTTAATAGCTATTGTACCTAGTTAAAATAAATTGAAAGTTGCCTGTAAAATAAAAATAAATCCTAAGATAGCTACAATATAATTATTATTTATATTGTAGCTATATTAGGGTTTATTTTATAGGTAAGTATTTAGTTTTAAATAGGATTAATTTAGTTAATAATAGAAATATTATTTAGATTTATTTAATTAATATTTAAGTTAGGGGGGCGTTAGGGTTAGTGTTAGACTTAGGTTTAGGGGTTAATAATTTTATTACAGTGGCGGCGGAGTAGTGGGGGGCAGGATAGGGGTTAATAAATTTATTATAGGTGGCGACGGGGTAGGGGGGGCAGATTAGGGGTTAATAAGTTTAATATAGGTTGCGGCGGGTTCAGGGAGCGGCGGTTTAGGGGTTAATACATTTATTATAGGTGGCGACGGTGTAGGGGGGGGCAGGATAGGGGTTAATAAATTTATTATAGGTGGCGACGGTGTAGGGGGGCAGGATAGGGGTTAATAAATTTATTATAGGGGCGGCGGTATAGGGGGGGCAGGATAGGGGTTACCAGGTATAATGTAGGTGGCGGAGGGCTCCGGGAGCAGCGGTTTAGGGGTTAAGACATTCATTATAGTTGCGGTGGGCTCCTGGAGCGGCGGTTTAGGGGTTAATATGTATAGAGTAGCTTGCAGTGGGCTCCGGGAGCGGCGGTTTAGGGGGTAATAACTTTATTTAGTTGCGGCGGTGTAGGGGGGACAGATTAGGGGTGTTTAGACTCGGGGTACATGTTAGGGTGTTAGGTGCAGACAGCTCCCATAGGAATCAATGGGATGTCTGTCAGCAGCGAACTTGTACTTTCGCTATGGTCAGACTCCCATTGATTCCTATGGGATCCGCCGCCTCCAGGGGTGGCGGCTTGAAAACCAGGTACGCTGGGCCGTAAAAGTGCCGAGCGTACCTGCTAGTCATTTGATAACTAGCAAAAGTAGTGAGATTGTGCCGCACTTGTGTGCGGAACATCTGGAGTGACGTAAGAATCGATCTGTGTCGGACTGAGTCCGGCAGATCGAAGTTTACGTCACAAAATTCTACTTTTGCCGTTCTCGAGCCTTTGATAACTAAGGCGAATCAGCCTCGCCACAAATACGCTGCGGAATTCCAGCGTATTTGAGGTTGACGGCTTGATAACTACCCCCCTATATGTCATGCAACGTTTTGCAAGATAGGATCTCAACAGATACCCAGGTATGTGTGGCAGCCAGTGCATATAGTAAAGGTAGCCTGATAAACAGATTCCTTAGCTTAGTGATTCTTAAACTTTGTTTAAGGTAAAAGCAAGTGAGCAGGATTCCAGGGTACTGACTAATCATAAAAAATGCATATAGTTTTAACAAACCAGAGAAAGTTGTTTGCTTATCTGCATTACTATAAACACCACATGTGCTAACTGAACCTTTATCCCTTCTCCTTTTTTAATAGAAAAATTTACTGGCAGGTTCAACATTGTTATGAAAGGAAATCCAAATCAGTCTGTGTGTCTTTTTGTGTCTGTGTGTGTTAGTGTGTTTGTGATTGAGTATGTTTTTCTGACTCTGTGTGTGAGAGTGTGTTTTTGTGACTGTGACTGTGTGTGTGAGTGTTTTTGTGACTGTAACTGTATGTATGAGTGAGTGTGTTTTTGTGTCTGTGTGTGACTGACTATGTTTTTGTAACTGTAACTGTGCGTGTGAGTGTGTTTTTGTGACTGTATGTATACGAGATTGTGTTTTTGTGACTGTAACTGTATGTATAAGAGATTGTGTTTTTGTGACTGTGTGTGTGAGTGTTTTTGTGACTGTAACTCTATGTATGAGAGTGTGTTTTTGTGTCTGTGTGTGACTGAGTATGTTTTTGTAACTGTGACTGTGTGTGTGAGAGTGTGTTTTTGTGACTGTGACTGTGTGTGTGAGAGTGTGTTTTTGTGACTGTGTGTGTGAGAGTGTTTTTGTGACTGCAACTGTATGTATGAGAGAGTGTGTTTTTGTGTCTGTGTGTGACTGAGTATGTTTTTGTAACTGTGACTGTGTGTGTGTGTGTGTGTGTGTGTGAGAGAGTGTGTTTTTGTGACTGTGTGTGAGTGTTTTTGTGACTGTAACTATGTATGAGAGTGTGTTTTTGTGTCTGTGTGTGATTGAGTATGTTTTTGTGACTGTGACTGTGTGTGAGAGAGTATGTTTTTGTGACTGTAACTGTATGTATATTTTGTAACTGATTGTGTGTGTGTGTGTGTGTGTGTGTGTGTGTGTGTGTGTGTGTGTGTGTGTGTGAGAGTGTGTTTTTGTGACTGTGTGCGTGAGTGTTTTTGTGACTGTAACTGTATGTATAAGAGATTATGTTTTTGTGACTGTGTGTGTGACAGTGTTTTTGTGACTGTAACTGTATGTATGAGAGTGTGTTTTTGTGTCTGTGTGTGACTGAGTATGTTTTTGTAACTGTGACTGTGTGTGTGAGAGAGTGTGTTTTTGTTACTGTTACTGTGTGTGTGAGAGTGTGTTTTTGTGACTGTGTGTGTGAAAGTGTTTTTGTGACTGCAACTGTATGTATGAGAGAGAGTGTGTTTTTGTGTCTATGTGTGACTGAGTATGTTTTTGTAACTGTGACTGTGTGTGTGTGTGTGTGTGAGAGAGTGTGTTTTTGTTACTGTGTGTGAGTGTTTTTGTGACTGTAACTATGTATGAGAGTGTGTTTTTGTGTCTGTGTGTGACTGAGTATGTTTTTGTAACTGTGACTGTGTGTGTGAGAGTGTGTTTTTGTGACTGTGACTGTGTGTGTGAGAGTGTGTTTTTGTGACTGTGTGTGAGAGTGTTTTTGTGACTGCAACTGTATGTATGAGAGAGTGTGTTTTTGTGTCTGTGTGTGACTGAGTATGTTTTTGTAACTGTGACTGTGTGTGTGTGTGTGTGTGAGAGAGAGAGAGAGAGTGTGTTTTTGTGACTGTGTGTGTGAGTGTTTTTGTGACTGTAACTGTATGTATGAGAGTGTGTTTTTGTGTCTGTGTGTGATTGAGTATGTTTTTGTGACTGTGACTGTGTGTGAGAGAGTATGTTTTTGTGACTGTAACTGTATGTATGAGAGAGTGTGTTTTTGTGTCTGTGTGTGAATGAGTATATTTTGTAACTCACTGTGTGTGTGTGAGAGTGTGTTTTTGTGACTGTGTGCGTGAGTGTTTTTGTGACTGTAACTGTATGTATAAGAGATTGTGTTTTTGTGACTGTGTGTGTGAGAGTGTTTTTGTGACTGTAACTGTATGTTTGAGAGTGTGTTTTTGCGTCTGTGTGTGACTGAGTATGTTTTTGTAACTGTGACTGTGTGTGTGAGAGAGTGTGTTTTTGTGACTGTTACTGTGTGTGTGTGAGAGTGTGTTTTGTGACTGTGTGTGTTAAAGTGTTTTTGTGACTGCAACTGTATGTATGAGAGAGTGTGTTTTTGTGTCTGTGTGTGACTGAGTATGTTTTTGTAACTGTGACTGTGTGTGTGAGTGTTTTTGTGACTGTGTGTGTGAGTGTTTTTGTGACTGTAACTATGTATGAGAGTGTGTTTTTGTGTCTGTGTGTGATTGAGTATGTTTTTGAGAGTGTGACTGTGTGTGAGAGAGTATGTTTTTTTTACTGTAACTGTATGTATGAGAGAGTGTGTTTTTGTGTCTGTGTGTGACTGAGTATATTTTTGTAACTGACTGTGTGTGTGAGAGTGTGTTTTTGTGACTGTGTGCATGAGTGTTTTTGTGACTGTAACTGTATGTATGAGAGTGTGTTTTTGTGTCTGTGTGTGATTGAGTATGTTTTTGTGACTGTGACTGTGTGTGAGATAGTGTGTTTTTGTGACTGTGACTGTATGTATGAGAGAGTGTGTTTTTGTGTCTGTGTGTGTGTGTTTTTGAGAGTGTGTGCAATTGTGACTGTGTGAGAATATGTGTATGTAAGTGTGTTTTGTCTGTGGGTAAGACTATGGGGCCGATTTGAGAAGCTGTGAATGCAGCAGTTTCCGCGTGAGCCTTAACAAAAGTTAAGAAGTAGTGGTCGTAAGACCGCTGCTCCTTAGCTCATCCACGACCTCTGAGGTGCCGGACAGCAATTATCCCGATCAGATACGATCGGGATGATTGACACCCCTGCTAACGGCTGATTGGCCGCGAATGTGCAGTGGCAGCATTGCACAAGTATCTCACACAAAATGCTTGTGCAATGATAAATGCAGACAGTTAATAAATCGGCCCCTATGTATGTGAGACTTTGAGGGTGTGTGAAGGAGTGTATTTAACTGTCAGTATGTGTGTAAGTGTGTTTGTGTAAGAGTGTGCGTGCGAGAGATTGTGTGTGTGTGTGTGTGTGTGTGAGAGAGAGACTGTGTGTGTGTGTGTGTGTGTGTTTGAGAGACGATGTGTGTGACGATGTGTGGGTGTGTTAGACAGTGTGTGAGAAAGAGAGAGTGTTTGTGACAGTGTGGTGTGTGCTATTACTTTTTACAACACTTTCAAGTTTGACTACAATCAGAGATAATGTAGCACACATTTTAGCCACTTTGCAAAAACTTTTAACAATCTTGTTGTATAACTTCAGAAATTTTCAGACCAAGCATTAAAATAGGGTAGTGAAGATGTGTTGTATCATTGCACTGGGTCTTGGGGAAAAAACTGGGTCTTGGGAAAAAAGCTTAAAGAAGCCTACCCTATCTGAATAATGAATGTTTATTTTTTTACCTTACTGTCCCTTTAAGTCTAAATCAGCAAGTTGACGTATGTTACCACATATCCTAATACTGAACTGTATATTTTTTTTTCTAATAAAGCAGAATGACAAATAAAAAGGTCATACATAGGTTTCTTATGAGCGGGGGTTAAAAGTTAAAGCCAATATTTGTGCATGTTACTTAGAAATAACATGCACACACACACACACACACACACACACATATATATATATATATATATATATATATATATATATACATATATAAATATATATATATATACACACACCATTTGAGCCCTTCCCATTTATCATATCACTATGCCTCTTAGAAGAGGAGTGGGTTAGCATTGCTCTTCAGTGTGCTAAAGGTAAATATAAAGATACAGGTGCACTTTTTCACCTGTAGTTTTGAAAAATATACATTTGTTCAATGTCCCTGAATATTTGTTCCAAAAATGTAGTCTTAAACAAATGTTTCACCTGTGCACACCTCTAGACTGTCTTTGCAATACTTAGCATAGAGAGAGATCATCAGCTTTTTTTACTGAGCAGCATTATACTGTAAAGTATCTCTAATTCACATAAAGCATATTAGTGAACTCCCCTTACTGAGAATGACAAATCCCAAAGTAAATATTGCCTTTAAAACAATCCCTGAGGGGCGTTGCAATAGTGACTAGACATCTTATAGAATCTCGCCAGACTGGAGAGCTATACAGAATCTGGCGCTTAAACTGTCAACTGTATAAAGAGCCTAATTGTATGTATTAGGTTTTATGACTGTTTAAAGTGATGGAAAATCTGAGCTTTATGGAATAGCTCATTATGTTACATTTAGTATATACAAATGTATCCATAACGTTTTAAAATTTTTATTTTATATCTAACTATTTACTGCTCCTTCCTCCGCTCCGTTTCATTTTCGAGTATCTACTTTCTGTTACGTAGAGAGCAGTCCCACACGCTTTCTGTGTAGGCATCCAGGTGAACAAGCACTTACTCGGCCAGGCTGGGTACTAGGTAGCTGGGGGTCGATCCGATATAGATCGTAGTTTGCGGCGCAAGCGAGGGAACCCGCGTCGCCCGCAGTTTCAGCTCGCAACTCGAGCTATCCCATATACGGCGCCGTCAGATGCTAACGTGCCATCTAAATCACCCGCACTGTCTAACACGCCTACCTAACATAGCCCGACAAGTCTAACACGCCTCCCTAACATAGCCCGACACGTCTAACCCTCTATCCGCTATCCCCCCTCACTAGCCTAACAATAAAATATGTATTAACCCCTAAACCGCCGATCCCGGAGCCCGCCGCTACCTAATAAAGTTATTAACCCCTAAACCGCCGCCAGCTATATTAAATCTATAACCCCCTAAAGTGAGCCCCTAACACCGCCGCCATCTACCTTACCTACCCCCTAAAGTGAGCCCCTACCCCGCCGCTATCTATTTTAAAATTATTAACCCCTAATCTAATCCCCCTACCCCGCCGCCATCTATATTAAATTATTTAACCCATAAAATACTAAACTATCCCTACCACTAAACCTAAGTCTAACCCTACAAATAGCCCTGAAAAGGGCTTTTTGCGTGGCATTGCCCCAAAGTAACAGCTCTTTTGCCAGCCCTTAAAAGGGGCTTTGTCACAAAGTAAACTGCTCTTTTGCCTACAATCTACATCCCCCTACACCGCGGCCACCTATAAAAAATGTATTAACCCCTAATCTAATCCCCCTACACCGCCGCCAGCTATATTAAACATATTAACCCCTAATCTAATCCCCCTACACCGCCGCCAGCTATATTAACTATATTAACCCTAATTATATTAGGGTTAATATAGTTAATATAGTTAATATATATATTAACTATATTAACCCTAATTATATTAGGGTTAATATAGTTAATATCGTTATTATATTATATATATATATATATATATATATATATTAAGTATAATAACCCTATCTAACTCTAACATCCTAACTAAACTCTTTTACCTTACCTTACTCTTTTACCTTACCAGCCCTTAAAAGGGCCTTTTGTGGGGGCATACCCCAAAGAAAACTGCTCTTTTGCCTGCAAAAAAAAAACACAATACCACCCCCCAACATTACAACCCACCACCCACATACCCCTAATCTAACCCAAACCCCCCTTAAATAAACCTAACACTACCCCCCCTGAAGATCTCCCTACCTTGTATTCACCCCGCCGGGCAGAACTTCTCATCCGATCCGGGCGATGTGTTCCAGCAAGTGGCAGTGAAGTCTTCTTCCATCCGGGCGATGTCTTGAAGCAAGCGGCAGAGAGTCTTCTTCCATCGGCGATGTCTTCAAGCAAATCGGCATCTTCAGCCAATCGGATTGAACTTGAATCTGATTGACTGATTCAATCAGCCAATCAGATTTTTCTACCTTAATTCCAATTGGCTGATAGAATCCTATCAGCCAATCGGAATTCGGCGGACGCCATCTTGGATGACGTCATTTAAAGGAACCTCATTCGTCGGGAAGTCGTCGTGCCGGAAGGATGCTCCGCGGCGGAGGAGCGAACAAAGAAGATTGAAGATGCCGATTTGCTTGAAGACATCGCCGATGGAAGAAGACTCTCTGCCGCTTGCTTCAAGACATCGCCCGGATGGAAGAAGACTTCACTGCCGCTTGCTGGAACACATCGCCTGGATCGTATGAGGAGTTCGGCCTGGCTGGGTGAATACAAGGTAGGGAGATCTTCAGGGGGGTAGTGTTAGGTTTATTTAAGGGGGGTTTGGGTTAGATTAGGGGTATGTGGGTGGTGGGTTGTAATGTTGGGGGGTGGTATTGTGTTTTTTTTTGCAGGCAAAAGAGCAGTTTTCTTTGGGGCATGCCCCCACAAAAGGCCCTTTTAAGGGCTGGTAAGGTAAAAGAGCTTTGAACTTTTTTTAATTTAGAATAGGGTAGGGAATTTTTTTATTTTGGGGGGCTTTATTATTTTATTAGGGGGCTTAGAATAGGTGTAATTAGCTTAAAAATCTTGTAATCTTTTTTTTATTTTTTGTAATTTAGTGTTTGGTTTTTTTTGTAATTTAGTTTAGTTTATTTAATTGTATTTTTAGATAAATATTTGTAGTTTATTTAATTTATTGATAGTGTAGGTGTATTTGTAACTTAGGTTAGGATTTATTTTACAGGTAATTGGGTAATTATTTTAACTAGGTAGCTATTAAATAGTTCATAACTATTTAATAGCTATTATACCTAGTTAAAATAATTAACAATTTACCTGTAAAATAAATATAAACCCTAACATAGCTATAATGTAATTATTAATTATATTGTAGCTATCTTAGGGTTTATTTTATAGGTAAGTATTTAGATTTAAATAGGAATATTTTAGTTTATATTTTAGTTTATAATATGAATTAGATTTTAGGTTTAGGGGTTTAGGTTTAGGGGTTAAATACTTTATTAGGGATTGCGGCGGGGGATAGCGGTTGACAGGGAGATAGACATTGCGCATGCGTTAGGTGTTAGGTTTATTTTAGCAGATCGCGGTTGACAGGGAGATAGACATTGCGCATGCGTTAGGTGTTAGGTTTATTTTAGCAGATCGCGGTTGACAGGGAGATAGACATTGCGCATGCGTTAGGTGTTAGGTTTATTTTAGCAGCCAGTTTAGGGAGTTACGGGGCTCCAATAGTCAGCGTAAGGCTTCTTACGGCTGCTTTTTGTGGCGAGGTGAAAATGGAGTAAGATTTCTCCATTTTCGCCACGTAAGTCCTTATGCTGTATATTGGATACCAAACTGCGCGGGTTTGGTATACCTGCCTATGGCCAAAAAACTACGGGCGACGGCAGAAATATACGCGCGTAACTTCTAGGTTACGCCGTATATAGGATACCAAACCCGCGCAAATATTGGCGTCGCCGACTTTTGCGGGCGACGATTTTTTTTTTTTTTTTTTTTTTTTTTTTTTTTTTTTACCAGAAATCTAGTTCTTTAATAGCTTCAAACAGAGCATGAATACATGTGTAATAAGTGGGGGAAGGGGGATATTCAGCGGGTAAGCACCGCTATGTGTATTAGGGAGAGAGTGGAGGGCGGAGCCATAGGAATATAGGAGTATAGTAGGAGACTTGGAGGGGCCTATTAATCATGTTAATGTAGCAAAGTAAATGGACTAAGATATCTATTTACCCAGCCCTGAATTATTAGTCATGTGAACATGTGGCATATGCCTGCCACTTGGGAGCCTTTGCTTAACTAATATAATGAGGCTATCTTATAATATATTAGAAGAGATCATTGACATGGCAATCCTATAGTACATAAGAAAACTATCCCAGTGTCTACATGTAAAGGGTCTATGACTGTATTAGCCTAAATCTGCTTTAGAGTCTACACAGATATGTCTATATGTATAAATTGTTTGCTGCATACTTAGGTTATACTACGGCTAAGGCAAGAGAGTAGGAAGGGAACTCCTCAGCTTTTCTGCAGCTCAAGATGTAAAGCCAGAAATTTTTATATCTCCCTGAGCTAGGGTTATTAAGACAATGTCTCAGTGTATACCCTGCACAAAAGGGGAATAGAAGGTGTAAATTAAGAGTACTGTAGTCTTACGGTTATCTCTATGTAATATGTGTAACTCTTATGTAGGAGACTGAGGTATACAACAAGTGGGAGAACCCTTATCCTAAAGTTTAAAACCTAATAAAGAGGTTACTATCAATACAGAACTATAACTCAGGTATGTAATATGACCAATGTTTCATCAACTAACAAGAAAACCAGATATTGACATTTGTAGCGTAGAATTTCAAGAATGCTAAGGGTGTTATAACTAAGTCAGATAGCTAAGGGTATAGTAGTACATAAATAGTGTCACGTCTTCAAGTACTCAGTGGTTTCAGAAGTCCATGAACTGAATATTGAATTATAGCATCTCTGCCACAGGATAGTACCTGTTATAATTGTCTCACGCAGAATATTGAGATTTAAAATTAGAGATAACGACAAAATACATAAGTATACTGGATAGGTGCTATTCTAGAGTAGACATTTACATATATCATGTAGAGCACTATAAGCTAAACGCAACTGGCTTCCCATCCATCTATCTAATATACATAAAAACTTTACTGTCAGCTCAGACCTTTTATCATACATTTGTACATAAACATATTTCTGACTTCAACTATGAAAATAGATTTAAGCTCAATGTAATGGAGCTAGTAACTCTGAGGAGAGTTATATGACTAATAGGAAAGTCTAATGCAATTCAGATACAATCATCAAGTGTGCCAAACACAAAATTAAGCATACATTTGTCATATACGTAACCTCTCTATTACAGGTGAAGTACATTGTTTTATGTAGCTTCATATAGAAGTATAGGTGCAAAGTAGTTCCCAACAGGGGATCAACGTATGTAAGATAACTTAAGAGGTGGCTTGTATCTGCTGCAGAGCAAGGTAATTACAAAGATATACTGTCAGACCTCAAGGTCGCCATTTTAGATAAAATTTTACACATAACAGAGAGCAGATGTTGTTGAACATTGAGAGCAGGTAGTGAGAGATATAAAAACACAAAACACACCATGGGCTTGAATTACAAATATATAGATATGCAATTGACAATAGAATGACCCTGTAATTTTGGGCAGCATACTAAAACAATCAACATTAAATTAAAGGGTTCTTAGGGGATAAATAAGTCAGAGAGAGTTGGGCATACTCATAGTCTTCCTTTCTATGTTTCATGTAGCTGAATGTGATTCTTCCTTTCCATATCTTAAGCTGGACAATGAATATTCAAACAATTCTAAATTTATAACTACCTATGTCAGCCCTACATACTAGTATAAGTTACATAAGTGTAAAGGTATTGTTAAGAGAAACACATTTTACCCTTCTGCTTCTATGAACCCCCTGTAGACATTTTAAGTTTAAAATTCAGATAAACATACAGGAACAATAGCGAAACCCCTGGGAGAATTTGAGTATGTGAATAGGCCAATAACTTAGTCACAATATAGAAGGAAACTTAACAGTGGGCAAGGTATTCTATAAGAAATAGAGGGCATGTCTATATATCTAATAAATAGTATAATGTAATTGTATCTGTAATTATCAGGCTGCCCAACGAAATACAATTAGGGACTGAGTGTTTAAATGTAATTGTATCTGTAAGTATCAGGCTGCCCAACTAAATACAATTAGGGACTGAGTGTTTATACCAATTCGGGTACCCACACATAGACATTAATAAAATGTTAGGGGGGATATCCCCATATGTAGAGAGAAGGCAGTGTCTTAATTTTAGGATTCAGCATCAAGTCCAGACAAATAACAAGAAACTTACATGAAAATAGTAAAATGAAAAACTTGAAGATACAAACGATATAAAGCAAATGTCCAGGTACAAGCAGAGAGAAAAGCTATCTGCGTGACATAAATTCTCCAAACCAGTCAAGCAGTCAATTGTAAATTAGCAGGGTATTTCAGTGTGCAAAGACACATCCAGCCTATGTCGTAACTCAGTTCATAGAAATGGAAGCATCCGGGCAACAGCATTAATAGGCAAATCACGGTACAGTGAATATAGCCTTTATTATACATGCTCAGGAGAGCCTCACCCTATACCTGCTCTAATGTACAGTGTTAGATTTGTATTTGTAGAGGCAGTAGTAGCTATACCAAGTCTGCGGTATAGCACGCAGCCCGCTAGGCTCAAGGTGGTGTTTATAGTGTCCCCAAGTAGATGTTCTAGGCTGGAGGATATGGCCTTAGATGTCGATAGGATCACTGCCGCGCCAAACTTCAAAGCAGTGTTACCGGGTACTTGAATGACCCCAGCTGAAGTGGCCGTTAAACGTCCAGTGCTAGATATTACCGTCGGCGGTATAGCGCTGTAAGCTTCTGCTGTGAGCTCCAAAGAGACTGCAGCCTCAGCAATACCCGTGCACGGGACTTCTTCATTAGGATGCTGTTCTCCAGTCAGCGGTGTGAAGTTAGGGGGTAGCGACATTTTGTCCAGCCACTGCTTATCTTTGCCCAATGGAGCTGGAGAGCTCCTCTTCAGAGTGATGCCTGTGTTTGCGTGCAGATTAGTCTCATGCAAAGGGAACTCCACATGAGCCGGTTCTGTGCGTGTTATCTGCCCCACAGGGACAGTCAGCTGCTTTGCAGTAGTTTGCTCCGTAGATTCAGCTCCCGTCTCAGTGGACAGTATTTTTTCAGCTAGTAAGGCGGTCTCACCATTCACATAGGTATTTATGTCCGCCATCTGTTTAATATCCGATCGTACACCTCCTCCAAGCTGATCTCTGATTACCAGCGTCAAGTCAGTAAAGTTAGAGCACATCTTCTCCTCCAAATCTTCTAGGCACTTCAGTACGATTTCATATGAGATTGCCATATTTGTTTCAGTAGTAAATGGTTCCGTGTAAGGCAAGCTATGGATATAGTGCATGCACTTCTCCTACCTCGTGGTCGCAATAGATGATACAGGCCCAGACCAAAATTATCGTAGGAAATGTCTAAAATCACATGTAACTAATCTTCCAGTTGACTGCACACTCCTTTCATAAATTTAAGTCCAGAACTTAACCCAGAAATATAAATTCTGTGCCCTTATTTATCTAATATTCATAAATTCTGCGGGAGCACACAAGATATGCGTCTTGGCTCCTCTGTAGTTGGCTCCGCCCCCCGCGGGCGACGATTTTTATCGGATCGACCCCCTGATGCGGAAAAGATCAAAGGGGCGTATAAGCTTCACTCATGGATGCCAAACTACCCATATTTCAGTTGGTTTGCAGCAGAAATGTAATTAATAACAAAAAAAAGTTGATACAGAGCTGGGTGGATTAACAGAAACAAGGATTTAGAAGGAGCAGCGGTGATTAGTATTAGCTATAAAAAAATAAATAAATGAATGAAAGTCCAGTTTATTTACATCACTTTTTTAATGCTGCTTTACAGATGTCTCAAGTTTACCATAACTTGAATTCTTCTCAATTCTATATTTTCAGGATACAGGACTTATGTTAACATACCCTTAAACATGAATGCACAATCATAAATGACAGACTGTGCAAGGAATTTCTAAGGTGAAGCTTGTATGCCTGCTCATAAGCACATTTAGAAAAATAACTGCTAAAGTCCTGTAATTCTCTATATAAATTCTTTTTAGTGTGTTTGTTTTTAATCACAACTGAATATTTTTTGAGAAAAAGACTGACTCATCTATTTATAGATAAGGGAGAAACTGTGCTTAAAGAGGGCCCTGATGGTTTGCTGTCGGTCTATAGTTTCCAGAATGAAGGACCTTTATTTTGACAAGCTTCAAGCATATATCCATTTCCCTTAAAAGCTGCCACATTTTTTGGTTGTCTGCTAGTTGAAAACCTGTGCAACTAAGCACCATGCTTGTCACATTGCAGGCCTCACAGTGCATGAAGTGGCAGGGTTGCTGTACAATAAGGAATATCTTTCCTGCCTAATCATCCCAGTGCTTTGAATGTTAGAACTGCAAGAGGATGCAGAAGTGAAAAGCTTTCAAACCTAGCCTCGTTTTTGAACCGCCACAAAAAATGACATTGTTAAAACCAAGATATTTCTTGTTATCAGTAAAAGAAGATTTGTAATTTATTATTAACCCCAGTGTGCCAAACAAACCCTGATAATTCTGTCATCCTGTTTCTACTTGTTTTTACATAATCATGATTTATTTATTGTCTATCTGTTGTAACCATAACGACAAACTGAATAAATTCTCATGACACCGCCAGATACATAATTCCACTTAGTAGCAGAGGAAAGCAACTGAACGCAAGTGAAATTCATATCTTCTGTATTTCCATCACTATCTTTCATCGTCAATTTTAGAGAGCAGTTTTAACGGGATGCATACAAATGGTTTAGATAAAACTATTGAGCAAAAGTGTTATTATATTAATCTTATATTAATCTGTACCTTGTTTATAAGGTCAGTGATAATGCTGAATTATTAACAGGCCCAATTATTATTTTAATTACAATTACTATTTTTGTTTTTATGTGACAACATAATCTGCAGCACTATGACAAAACAGGGAAGGATGGTATAAAAGTATTACAGGTTCATGCTCCCTAGAAACCTTACAATCTAAGTTCTATATCCCCTCACAAAATGATTTTTTGGTCTTGTAAAATCTGTAATCAAAGGCCCTTATTCCATGCAAAGTGACTCTTATTAAAGAAATATGAAACTCAAAATTGTTATTTCATGATTCAGATAGAGCACGCAATTTTAAACATCTCTGCAGTTTACCTGTTATGTCACTTCATTTTCTCGTTAATAAGCATACTTAGGTAGGCCCAGAAGCTAACTTGTGATTGGTGGCTGCGATGCGTTCAGCTAGCTACCAGTAGTGCACAGCTGCTCCTTCAACAAAGGGTACCAAGAGAATGAAGCAATTTTGATAATAGAAGTCAATTGAAAAAAAATAAAAAGAATTAAAGGCTCTGGGGCCGATTTAACAAATGTTGGACTGACATGATCCGCTGTAGCGGATCATGTCCGTGAAATGCTGGTGCAATGCCGCCCCCTGCACATTTGCGGCCAATCGGTTGCTAGCAGCGGGTGTCAATCATCCCGCTCGTATCTGATTGGGATGATTGCTGTCCGCCACCGATGATTTAAGGAGCAGAGGTCTCAAGACCACTGCTTCCTAACTAACATTTCCAGCAAGCTGGAAGGATCGCGCGGAATAAGCAGCATCCGATGCTTCATAAATATACCCCTAAATCTGAGTTTTGAAAGAAAAATGTTGCTGTTCACATTCCTTTAATTTTTTCTTAGTTTATTCACTGCAATCCACCAGAAACCCCACTATAACCCACTTATGAAAGATTTTCAAATGCATTCTGGGACTATTAGTGATGTAATTTGGTTACAAATAATTTCAACACAAATGGTCTGCAGGTATTAGAAAAACATTGGTAAGAAAGACAACTAGTAGCCGAGTTGTGAATGCGGATTATGCATATCTAACTTTAAAAGGTTGGAATCGAGGTCACATGTTGATAATGACATTATAAAGAGGAATCTATAAACTTTGATATCTCCTTACTGGGTTCTTTTTTATTGTTTGTGAAATATACAATAGAGTGTACTTCTACTATTTCCAGATTTCACTTGGGATAGTCTTTCAATCTGAGGTGCTGATGTATTTTCTTCAAACTAATATTTTTCCTATTGATGACTCACAGGTGTGTAAGTATCCCTTAGAACAAAATGGTGGATCGTATGCTAAGCAAATATTGCGCAATTGTTGGTGCCATGTTTATATTAATTATGGTACTCTTAAAAGTTTTTAGCATTGTTAATACTTTTTGACAAATTGACCAAATGGATGGATAATAGGTTATAAAAAGCTAGCTGCCTGTAAACTAGTTGAGAGCCTTTTTAGGTGCTGAATATAAAATTTCACAATTCTTGGTCTGCCTTTCAGAAAAATAAGATTTGCTTGGCCTTTCAGATAATCATGAGGATAATTGCCAGTAAGTTTGCATTTGCCAGAAAGACTGCAGGGATCTTTCATTCTCCTACTGGAATGGCTACACTAACACATACCTAATCCCTGACAAAAGGAAATTCAAGGACAGACTGTTATTTCAGTTCCAGTTAACCTCAAGCTTTTTCTGCATTGATGCATGAATAACTCCAACTACAGAAGAGAGTTTCTGTTGGAAGAGCCACAGTGGCAAGTATTTACCCCATATTCCAATGGTATGGGGAGCAAACTCCAGTTATGGTACCATTCAAAGATTGTGAGTTGACAATTGCCAGTTTAAGTAAATGTGTTGTAACTCGTTGCAATAGGCCTTACTTTGAGAAGAAGTCATCTTTAGACTTGAGGACCCCTTAAATAATTGTGATGACGGACAGGATTTATGAAGTTCTAAACAATTTGCCTAAGCCAAAAGTAATTTCCAAAGATTGACTGAAATTCATGGGGAAGGTTTTTCAGACAGAGATTAACACATAATAATACAGCCAGAATAACCAAGTGATCTGAAGATTATCTTTCTGTGGGAAAAATCTCCTGGTGATATAAGATATAATGAAATTTGAGAAATTAGTTTCAAGAACACCACATCAACATGTCTCAGAACTAATCTATTACTGAGGGTGACATACATATGTCCTCCATTTTCCTTGATTCTCAAGTTGTTGTGTTAGATAAGATGACATTTCTGTTAAAAGGACATTTTACTCAAATGGTTGTAAAGGCTTCTCTTGGATCCCCTATATTCAGAAATAGCAGACATGCGTGGCTTTGCCATCCCTTTTTGTTAATTAGAAGTCTGATAATTGACTGCAGTGAAGGGGTTAATCAGCTATCGTATAAGGTTAATTTTAGCTGTAGTGTAGAGATTACCCAGCCACCTGACACCTCTTACCCCCTGATCCCTACCTTATCCCTCTCAAGCAGCTCTCTTCCCTCCCTCATCTTCCCACTGGTCACTCCCTTTTTAGATAATAGTAGACATTCTGCCAGTATGCAGTATAAGGATATTATTTATTTATTTATTTTAATTTATGTAGTGTAGGCAACCCTCCTCACCCACTGTAATACTCCTGACCAATATAAAATTGGTTTTGTTGCTCTTGTGTTTTAAGTCTCAGCAAAGTGGTTATATTTACTAAGATCAGAAACAGTGAGCAAATTAGTAACAAATACAGTAATGAATGGCACTGGAAAAGAAACAACGTGTGTTTAATATAACACAGGTTTCCTATGAGCAGTGTTAGATAGCAGTCTCAGGTTTCTGCTTAATGACTTGCTTAGAGGTAAATGTTCTGCAGGATAATCACTTCAATAACTTGTTATAGGTGTTTGACTGGTACCGCAGACAATCTTCACACACTCACACTGGAAATAAAATATTTACAAGTCCCACACATTCTTTCACATCCTTTTGGAAGCATATATGAATATAATTGGTGGTTCAGACACAGGTTAGTATGATTAGTGCTTAGGAATTCTTAGAGGTTTTATCGGCATATAATCTTACCACTTCAGTCTCTAAGGCCTAGATTTGGAGTTTTGTCGGTAACGACCCGAAAAACTAACGCCGGCTTTTTTCTGGCCGCACCATAAAAATAACTCTGGTATCGAGAGTCCACATAAAGGCTGCGTTAGGCTCCAAAAAAGGAGCGTAGAGCATTTTTAACGCAGCTTCAACTCTCGATACCAGAGTTGCTTAAGGACGCGGCCAGCCTCAAAAACGTGCTCGTGCACGATTCCCCCATAGGAAACAATGGGGCTGTTTGAGCTGAAAAAAACCCAAACACCTGCAAAAAAGCCGCGTTCAGCTCCTAACGCAGCCCCATTGTTTGCTATGCGGTAACCCTTCCTACGTCTGCACTTAACACTCTAACATGTACCCCGAGTCTAAACACCCCTAACCTTACACTTATTAACCCCTAATCTGCTGCCCCCGCTATCGCTGATCCCTGCATATTATTATTAACCCCTAATCTGCCGCTCCGTAAACCACCGCTACTTACATTATCCCTATGTACCCCTAATCTGCTGCCCCTAACACCGCCGACCCCTATATTATATTTATTAACCCCTAATCTGCCCCCCACAACGTCGCCTCCACCTGCCTACACTTATTAACCCCTAATCTGCCGACTGGACCTGAGCGCTACTATAATAAAGTTATTAACCCCTAATCCGCCTCACTAACCCTATCATAAATAGTATTAACCCCTAATCTGCCCTCCCTAACATCGCCGACACCTAACTTCAATTATTAACCCCTAATCTGCCGAACGAATCTCGCCGCTATTCTAATAAATGTATTAACCCCTAAAGCTAAGTCTAACCCTAATACTAACACCCCCCTAAGTTAAATATAATTTAAATCTAACGAAAATAATTAACTCTTATTAAATAAATTATTCCAATTTAAAGCTAAATACTTACCTGTAAAATAAATCCTAATATAGCTACAATATAAATTATAATTATATTATAGCTATTTTAGGATTTATATTTATTTTACAGGTAACTTTGTATTTATTTTAACCAGGTACAATAGCTATTAAATAGTTAAGAACTATTTAATAGCTAAAATAGTTAAAATAATTACAAATTTACCTGTAAAAGAAATCCTAACCTAAGTTACAAATAAACCTAACACTAGACTATCAATAAATTAATTAAATAAACTACCTACAATTACCTACAATTAACCTAACACTACACTATCACTAAATTAATTAAATACAATTGCTACAAATAAATACAATTAAATAAACTAGCTAAAGTACAAAAAATAAAAAAGAACTAAGTTACAAAAAATAAAAAAATATTTACAAACATAAGAAAAATATTACAACAATTTTAAACTAATTACACCTACTCTAAGCCCCCTAATAAAATAACAAAGCCCCCCAAAATAAAAAAATGCCCTACCCTATTCTAAATTACTAAAGTTCAAAGCTCTTTTACCTTACCAGCCCTGAACAGGGCCCTTTGCGGGGCATGCCCCAAGAAATTCAGCTCTTTTGCCTGTAAAAAAACCCATACAATACCCCCCCCAACATTACAACCCACCACCCACATACCCCTAATCTAACCCAAACCCCCCTTAAATAAACCTAACACTAAGCCCCTGAAGATCATCCTACCTTGTCTTCACCATACCAGGTTCACCGATCGGTCCAGAAGAGCTCCTCCGATGTCCTGATCCAAGCCCAAGCGGGGGGCTGAAGAGGTCCATGATCCGGCTGAAGTCTTCATCCAAGCGGGCCAGAAGAGGTCTTCCATCCGATTGAAGTCTTCATCCAAGCGGCATCCATCCGGAGCGAAGCGGCAGCATCCTGAAGACCTCCACCGCGGAACATCCATCCTGGCCGACGACTGAACGTCGAATGACAGTTCCTTTAAATGACGTCATCCAAGATGGCGTCCCTCGAATTCCGATTGGCTGATAGGATTCTATCAGCCAATCGGAATTAAGGTAGGAATATTCTGATTGGCTGATGGAATCAGCCAATCAGAATCAAGTTCAATCCGATTGGCTGATCCAATAAGCCAATCAGATTAAGCTTGCATTCTATTGGCTGATCGGAACAGCCAATAGAATGCGAGCTCAATCTGATTGGC
This sequence comes from Bombina bombina, assembly GCF_027579735.1. Taxonomy (NCBI): domain Eukaryota; kingdom Metazoa; phylum Chordata; class Amphibia; order Anura; family Bombinatoridae; genus Bombina; species Bombina bombina. The sequence goes on from NC_069501.1 coordinate 1,100,487,447, forward strand.
TGATCGGATCAGCCAATCGGATTGAACTTGATTCTGATTGGCTGATTCCAATAAGCCAATCAGATTGAGCTTGCATTCTATTGGCTGATCGGAACAGTAGAGAGAAGCCGATGAGAGTGTGACTTACTTCCGGTTGCGGTAAGGATGATCCGATACACAGCTGATGCTGGAACACACACAGAGCTGAATATTGCGGCTGCAGAAAAGGCTGAATTGCTGATTGCGGTAAAGGTTTGTTTTGAATAAACCTCAAAGTGTAAACCTAATAAAGGTTACGATAAGCTGAATAATACAAAGGTTAAATTAGCAGAGACCTGGTCTTAAGAACTATGAAATAGAGCTAAACTCTTCACAGAGCAGGCTGAAACAAAGTACATCAATTAACAGGCAGTTTGAATATGGCAATGTGAGCTTTAAATAGGGTTTGGCTGTTGGTAGGAGGGACCTGTCCTTAAAGGTATATTACATCTCCCCCCGTTAAGGAATCACCCCCGGTGATTCAGGGTGAGGTTTAGATGGGTAACGAAGATGGAAGCGCCTAAGGAGTCTTGGAGCGGTAATCTCTGAGTGATGTTGCCAAGAATTCTCTTCTGGTCCATAACCCTTCCATTGAATCAGATACTCTAATCTCCTTCTCTTAATGCGAGAGTCTAGAATTCTTTCTACCTCAAACTCTTCTTGGTTGTTTAGGAGTATGGGAGGAGGAACTGTCAAATCTAATCTGTTTCGGTCTGAAGTATATGGTTTTAATAATAAGACATGAAATGTATTATGTATTTTGTAATGTTGCGGTAGCTTTAGTCTCACTGCATTAGGATTGATGATTTTGTCAATCGAAAAAGGTCCTATATACTGATTGGCTAATTTTTTACTTGGTATCTGTAACCTTAGATTATTAGTAGAAAGAAGTACCTGATCACCTAACTTATATTCTGGTGAGGGTCTGTGTCTTTGGTCATAATAATGTTTTTGTCTGTCTTTAGCTTGAACGAGGTGTGCCTTTATTTGTTCTAATCGATCTTGTAAGGTAGTGAGATAAGTTGTAGCATCTGGAGAATTGACTGGAGTATTTGAAAGAGTGATTGATGTGGGGTGATAACCATATGTGGCAAAAAATGGGGACATCTTTGTTGAAGAGGATAGAGAGTTGTTGTATGAAAATTCTGCCAAAGGGAGGTATGTTACCCAATCATCTTGTAAATGTGTAATATAACACCTGAGGTACTGTTCTAATGTTTGGTTTAAACGTTCGGTTAACCCATTGGTTTGTGGGTGGAATGCTGTGGAGAAACGTGTGTCTATCTTTAGTGACTTACAGAGTGATCTCCAGAAAGCGGAAATGAATTGAGTACCCCTGTCAGTTATAATGGTTGATGGTAAACCATGCAGGCGAACGATAGCCCTAATTAATGTTTTTGCTGTTATAAAGGCACTAGGAAGAGCCTTTAAAGGTGTGAAGTGAGCTAATTTGGTTAATTGATCCACTACAACAAATATTGTATTATAATGTTGTGAATATGGTATATCAACAATGAAGTCCATGGATATGGTACTCCATGGTCTATCAGGAATCGGTAGTGACGTCAGGTAACCTATAGGTTTCCTGTGCTCAACCTTGTTTCTAGCACAGACATCACAGCCAATGACGTAGTCAGAAATAGTCTTTTCCATATGAGCCCACCAAAAGTTTCTTTTAGTTAACTCAATGGTCTTTTGGATTCCTGTATGTCCAGATAATAAATTGTCATGGGTGTTGTTCAATATGAGCTGTCGTTGAGACTCAGGAATGAATAATCTTCCATTATGGTAGAATAATCCTGTTGTTGAATCCTTAACACACTCTGGTGGTATGGAAGTCTCATCTTTTAGAGCTGATAATATTTCAGTCTCTAAACCAGTGAGTGCTCCCAAAAAAATTTCTTCTGGTATAATTGGTGTTGAGATGTGATGTGGCAAACTGGAATCAAACTGTCTTGATAAAGCGTCAGCTTTCGCATTTGCACTTCCTGGTCGGTATGTTATTAAAAAATTGAACCGATCCATAAAAAGTGCCCATCTTACTTGACGGGAAGAGAGTGTCTTGTTGGTCCTCAAGTATTCAAGGTTCTTATGATCGGTATAAATCAGAAAGGGTTCTTTAGTTCCTTCTACGAGGTGTCGCCAATGTTCTAGTGAACGTTTTATAGCTAGTAACTCTTTGTCACCAATAGAATAATTACTCTCTGCTGGTAAGAAAGTCTTTGAATAGAAAGCAATGGGATGAATCAGTTTGGTGTTCCTGTTCTGTTGTAATAAGAATGCTCCAATTCCAGAATTGGAAGCATCTACTTCCAATATGAATGCTTGATTGTAGTCTGGTAAAGTTAAAACTGGTGCTGAAGTGAAAAGTTCTTTTAGCTTAGTAAAAGCTTCTTGGGACTCTTTTGTCCAACAAAATTTGTGTTTGTTACTTGTTAGTTGAGTAAGTGGTTTTACAACTGAGGAAAACCCTTTAATAAATTTCCTGTAAAAATTTGCAAACCCCAGAAACCTCTGGAGTGAGCGTGTGGTAGTAGGTTTTGGCCACTCTATGATAGCCTGAATCTTTTGTTGATCCATCTCAATCTTGTTGGGTTTTAAAATATACCCCAAGAATTTTATTTCTGATGTATGAAAGATACATTTTTCTAACTTGGCATATAACTTATTTTGTCTAAGTCTAGTTAAAACCCAACGAACGTGTTTCTCATGTTCGGCCATATTTTTTGAATATATTAAGAAATCCAAATAGATTATTACGCAAACATCTGTTAGATCATGGAATATCTCATTTATGAAATGCTGGAAGGTTGCTGGAGCATTGCATAATTCGAAAGGCATAACGTTATATTGAAACAATCCGTATCTGGTGCGGAAAGCAGTCTTCCACTCATCACCCTTCTTGATACGGATTAGATTATAATCTCCTTTTAAATCCAGTTTTGAAAATACAGTGGCCCCCGTAAGTCTTTCTAGTAACTCAGGGATTAAAGGGAGTGGATATCGGTTCTTTACTGTGATCTTATTTAGAGCTCTGTAGTCGATAATTGGACGTAAAGTTCCATCTTTGTTTTTTTACAAAGAATATCCCAGCCGCTGCTGGAGAGGTTGAATGTGTAATGAAACCCTTTCTCAGATTATCATCCAAATAGGTACGTAAATCTTGGAGCTCATTTTGGTTCATTGGGTAAATTTTGCCATGAGGTATTTGTGATCCTGGAATGATGTCAATGGGGCAGTCAAATGCTCTATGTGGAGGTAAATTTTCAGCTTCTTTCAAATCGAATACGTCTGCCAGATCCTGATAAACACATGGAATACCCTGCTCCATAGTAGCAATGGAACAGTGAGGATAACAAGTCTTAGTACAATAGGTTGATTTTAGGTTTACAGTGCTTTGTGTCCAATCTATTTCAGGATTATGAATAACTAACCATGTATAACCTAAGATGACTGAGTGCTGTGCTATAGGTATAATATCAAAAGTGACATACTCAGTGTGTGCCTTGGATGTGGTTATTAAAAGTGGTATGGTGTGATGAGTGATTGGTCCCTTCTGAATGAATGTACCATCAATTAACTTGACAAAAACTGGGTTTGCTTTGCACACAGTGGGTATTTTATTCTTTTTTACATAATCAGTGTCAATATAATTTCCAGTCGCCCCAGAATCTATTAGTCCTTCAGTCTGTAGGTTGTCTTGATCCCACTGTAAAGAAAGGGGAATAGTTAGATGTTGTGTCTTAGAGGTGTTATATATCTGTTTAATAGATTCTGTCTTACCCTTTCTTTGTTTTGATAGTAATGGACATTCACTAACAGAGTGCTCCTTATGTGCACAATATAGGCAGAGATTTGACAATCTTCGTCTTATCTTTTCTTCTGAGGTAAGTGGACCCCATATAGTTCCTATTTCCATAGGTATAGGGTTTGATAAGGTCTTTTCTTGTGATGTAGGTGAGGGATAAGTGCGTCTAGAGACCGTCTCATAGACTGATCTTTCTGCTTTGCTCTCTCTCAGACGTCTGTCTAGAGTAATACAGACTTTTATGAGAGCTGATAATGTTTCAGGCATTTCTATTCGTGAAAGCTCATCTTTTAAACTCTCAGATAATCCCAGCCTGAACTGGGAGTCTGAGGCCCACATCTGAAAGTCAGTGATGTACTCTTCCACGGTTCTTTTGCCCTGTTTAAGAGCACGCAGTTTGGACTCTGCGTTAATCTGTGTGTTAGTATCCTCATATAAGATAGACATAGCAGAGAAAAAATCCTGCAATGAATCCATTACAGGATTGTTTGTTTCATACAGCCTATTGGCCCATGTTCTAGGTTCCCCAAGTAAGTATAGTAGTGCAAAGTTTTATTCTCTCACTATGGTAAGTCCTGGGTCTCAAGGTAAATAACAAATTGCATGCATTTTTAAATCCCTGAAAACTGATCGTTTACCTGAGAAAGGAGTAGGAGGCTGAATTTGAGGTTCAGGAGTAGCCTGCTCCTTAGGGGTTAAACATTCTTTTATTAAGGCTTTTAAAGCTGTATTCTCTGCTTGCACCTCTGTTAAGCCATGTGCAAGGTAATCCAACTTTTGATGTATGTTAGAGAACTCATTCTGAATCTCTTGTGGTTCCATGACTTAAAGAGTAAACAAACAGATATTTTGGGCCTGTTAATACTGTAATATTCCTGACCAATATAAAATTGGTTTTGTTGCTCTTGTGTTTTAAGTCTCAGCAAAGTGGTTATATTTACTAAGATCAGAAACAGTGAGCAAATTAGTAACAAATACAGTAATGAATGACACTGGAAAAGAAACAACGTGTGTTTAATATAACACAGGTTTCCTATGAGCAGTGTTAGATAGCAGTCTCAGGTTTCTGCTTAATGACTTGCTTAGAGGTAAATGTTCTGCAGGATAATCACTTCAATAACTTGTTATAGGTGTTTGACTGGTACCGCAGACAATCTTCACACACTCACACTGGAAATAAAATATTTACAAGTCCCACACATTCTTTCACATCCTTTTGAAAGCATATATGAATATCATTGGTGGTTCAGACACAGGTTAGTATGAATAGTGCTTAGGAATTCTTAGAGGTTTTATCGGCATATAATCTTACCACTTCAGTCTCTAAGTAAGCAATCACAGTACCTTTGTCTTGGAAAGAAAATACCCGATGTGAGAAAAGATCCGGAGAGTTGTTTGTCCGACAGCGTGTGGAGTAGAGAGAAGGCGGTGAGAGTGTGACTTACTTCCGGTTGCGGTAAGGATGATCCGATACACAGCTGATGCTGGAACACACACAGAGCTGAATATTGCAGCTGCAGAAAAGGCTGAATTGCTGATTGCGGTAAAGGTTTGTTTTGAATAAACCTCAAAGTGTAAACCTAATAAAGGTTACGATAAGCTGAATAATACAAAGGTTAAATTAGCCGAGACCTGGTCTTAAGAACTATGAAATAGAGCTAAACTCTTCACAGAGCAGGCTGAAACAAAGTACATAAATTAACAGGCAGTTTGAATATATATGGCAATGTGAGCTTTAAATAGGGTTTGGCTGTTGGTAGGAGGGACCTGTCCTTAAAGGTATATTACACCCACCTACCTCCATGATCCCCAACAAACAGCTCTCTAACCCTCCTCCCTCTCACTAGATGCCGCCATTTTAGGTACTGGCAGCTGTCTGCCCGTACCCAGTTTGTAGGGATTTTTTTAAAAATATTTATTAAACAAAATCTGTAGATCCACCCTCACCTTCCCCCCTCTCCTCTCCAAGAGATCATTATTTGGTACCCTCCTGTCAACACCCCTTTCCATAGAGTAGGAAACCCATCCCTCCTCCTCCCCTAACATTTTTTTCGTAGGTAGGCAACCTTCCCTTCCTCCTTTCCCTCCCCCTCATGTGATGCACTGCCCACCTGTCTCCTTCCTTCCCACACCAACCATGGCATCACCTCAAGCCGGTGCAGACATTGACACAGAGTGACAGCGAGGCCCTCCGCATGAGGCAGAAGGTTGGACGTAGGTACTACGGCAACAGGGTACACTAAGCAAAGTACCCTGTGACATAATACCTACGTTCTTTATACTTAAGGGGTTAAAGGGACATTAAACACTAAATACATTTTATAATATTGAGTTTATTTCATTCTCCCTCTAGTCATGGGTGTTGAAATATTGACATTTCCTTCCATAAATTCTAGTGCTAGCCTCTTTGCACATGTGCAGGAACCCTCCTTTAGATGCCTGCAGTGTAACCTAGGTTCCATAATGAAAGCACTCATAATTAGTGCATGAAATGTATTAAGTGTTTAATGTCTCTTTAATAACAGATGAAGTCAGGGAGAAGTTAATCAAATTCCTGGGAAGGAAAACAAACAGAGGTGCCTCTAAGTGTGATATCATTGGGGCAACAAAACAGAAAAAAAAAAATAGGTAAACCACTCACATGCAGTGATGCATACTATAGTGCAAATGGAGCAGGCCGAGACTTCTGAGCCACTCGGCTGACTCGACAACCAGCTCTCTGGACAGGTAGACTCTCAGGGTGACAGACCCCCTCTCATGGTGGGTAACCAGTCGTCATCAGCCAAGCCGTGTCTCTGCAGCAATCCAATGCTCAGGATGATAGACCCAGATCGAAGGCCAGGTAGATTAAAATTGTGACAAAATTACCAACAGGAGCGGTAGCAATAAAAACATTTATTGGTTAAAAACAAATGCCAATAATACAGTGACGCATTTCTCAGCGATCAACGCCGTTTCCTCAGACTGTAATGATACAAGTAAACACTACCTTATTTAAAACAGCATGTTCCAATAGAAAACTTTAAAGGTAAAATACATGATACTCCCCTTATGACTTCATACAGGTGAACAGAGCCTATTGGGCTTATCAAAGGCTCACAGAAGATAAAATCTGACTGTAATATAACTGACCGGAGGTCAGTCTACTGGGTGACTGTTTAATCCCAGCCTACTACTATTGCACTAAGGGAGGTGTTTTGCTTCACGTGAGTGCAATTTTATTTATCACTATCTATCATTGAGCCTAAACAATACTAGGCCATATTGGCATTTCTTTGCTTGAACCTTATCTAGAGAGTTCTGAATCTTCGCCTGAGGCCGGTCTGCTGGGTGACTGTTTGATTCCAGCTCTATTTGCACTACAAGGTGCTACTCTAAATGTGAGTTTAATATATTCCATTAATATCTGCCAATACTAGGCCATGTGGCGCTTCTGTTTCTCTATGTCACTCACAGATTGCTGAACTTGGATTGCGACCTGATCCTTCACAGACAGCTGCCTGGACCTACAACTACTCATTGTGCATTAGAAGTATATTTACACCCTTGAAAATTATAATTTGGGACTTTAATCTATTGTTGCAACTGCACATTATTATTATTCTTTTGGTTATTATATTTTATATGTTTAGATTTGCATTTAAACTTCCAATCTTATATATACCACTCTAATTGCTATTATAACCATTGTCCTCATATTATTTTGGTTTGACATTACTCAAGGGCGCCCCCTATATATACATATATATCTTGTAATATAAGTCTTCTTTGAATAGAGAGAGATAGATACATTAACATAGATACATATATTTGTGTCATCATTAATATACTATTGCAATCACCTCAAAACTATCATAGTTTAATAATGTCTGTATTTCATATATCTGATTGGTTACAAGAAAGGATTTTCTTTTACTAATGGTGATTATAGCTAAGTGAGAGGCTTCATCTTTTGTAAGAGTATAAAGAATGTCTCTCCTGATAAAGATATGTAGTTAAATCAGGAAATATAATATGTGTTTCTACTAAGTCCAAGTGCATAGCTCTCTTTCACATCCACTAGAAAGACTTTTGGAATAATAGGGGAGATACCTTTCAAGTTGAAAATCCTGTCATAAAATTTACATGCAACAATCCACAATAAGTAAGTAAGTAAAAATATAGATAAAGGGGAATCAGTTGATGTGATATACTTAGATTTTGCAAAGGCGTTTGATACAGTGCCACATGAGAGATTAATGCACAAAATCAAGGGACTGGAAATAGCTGAAAAACATAATTTATGTAAGAACTTACCTGATAAATTCATTTCTTTCATATTAGCAAGAGTCCATGAGCTAGTGACGTATGGGATATACATTCCTACCAGGAGGGGCAAAGTTTCCCAAACCTCAAAATGCCTACAAATACACCCCTCACCACACCCACAAATCAGTTTAACGAATAGCCAAGAAGTGGGGTGATAAGAAAAAAGTGCGAAAGCATAAAAAATAAGGAATTGGAATAATTGTGCTTTATACAAAAAAATCATAATCACCACAAAAAGGGTGGGCCTCATGGACTCTTGCTAATATGAAAGAAATGAATTTATCAGGTAAGTTCTTACATAAATTATGTTTTCTTTCATGTAATTAGCAAGAGTCCATGAGCTAGTGACGTATGGGATAATGACTACCCAAGATGTGTATCTTTCCACGCAAGAGTCACTAGAGAGGGAGGGATAAAATAAAGACAGCCAATTCCGCTGAAAAATAATCCACACCCAAAATAAAGTTTAAATTTTATAATGAAAAAAACTGAAAACATAAGCAGAAGATTCAAACTGAAACAGCTGCCTGAAGTACTTTTCTACCAAAAACAGCTTCAGAAGAAGAAAACACATCAAAATGGTAGAATTTAGTAAAAGTATGCAAAGAAGACCAAGTGGCTGCTTTGCAAATCTGATCAACCGAAGCTTCATTCCTAAACGCCCAGGAAGTGGAAACTGACCTAGTAGAATGAGCTGTAATCCTTTGAGGCGGAGTCTTACCCGACTCGACATAAGCATGATGAATTAAAGATTTCAACCAAGATGCCAAAGAAATGGCAGAGGCCTTCTGACCTTTCCTAGAACCAGAAAAGATAACAAATAGACTAGAAGTCTTTCGGAAATTCTTAGTAGCTTCAACATAATATTTTAAAGCTCTAACTACATCCAAAGAATGCAATGATTTCTCCTTAGAATTCTTAGGATTAGGACATAATGAAGGAACCACAATTTCTCTACTAATGTTGTTGGAATTCACAACCTTAGGTAAAAATTCAAAAGAAGTTCGCAACACCGCCTTATCCTGATGAAAAATCAGAAAAGGAGACTCACAAGAAAGAGCAGATAATTCAGAAACTCTTCTGGCAGAAGAGATGGCCAAAAGGAACAAAACTTTCCAAGAAAGTAATTTAATGTCCATCGAATGCATAGGTTCAAACGGAGGAGCTTGAAGAGCCCCCAGAACCAAATTCAAACTCCAAGGAGGAGAAATTGACTTAATGACAGGTTTTATACGAACCAAAGCTTGTGCAAAACAATGAATATCAGGAAGATTAGCAATCTTTCTATGAAAAAGAACAGAAAGAGCAGAGATTTGTCCTTTCAAGGAACTTGCAGACAAACCTTTATCCAAACCATCCTGAAGAAACTGTAAAATTCTCGGAATTCTAAAAGAATGCCAGGAAAAATTATGAGAAAGACACCAAGAAATATAAGTCTTCCAGACTCTATAATATATCTCCCTAGATACAGATTTACGAGCCTGTAACATAGTATTAATCACAGAGTCAGAGAAACCTCTTTGACTAAGAATCAAGCGTTCAATCTCCATACCTTTAAATTTAAGGATTTGAGATCCTGATGGAAAAAAGGACCTTGCGACAGAAGGTCTGGTCTTAACGGAAGAGTCCAGGGTTGGCAAGAGGCCATCCGGACAAGATCCGCATACCAAAACCTGTGAGGCCATGCTGGAGCTACCAGCAGAACAAACGAGCATTCCTTCAGAATCTTGGAGATCACTCTTGGAAGAAGAACTAGAGGCGGAAAGATATAAGCAGGATGATACTTCCAAGGAAGTGACAATGCATCCACTGCTTCCGCTTGAGGATCCCTGGATCTGGACAGATACCTGGGAAGTTTCTTGTTTAGATGAGAGGCCATCAGATCTATTTCTGGAAGCCCCCACATTTGGACAATCTGAAGAAATACCTCTGGGTGAAGAGACCATTCGCCCGGATGCAACGTTTGGCGACTGAGATAATCCGCTTCTCAATTGTCTATACCTGGGATATGAACCGCAGAAACTAGACAGGAGCTGGATTCCGCCCAAACCAGAATTCGAGATACTTCTTTCATAGCCAGATGGCTGTGAGTCCCTCCTTGATGATTGATGTATGCCACAGATGTGACATTGTCTGTCTGAAAACTAATGAACGATTCTCTCTTTAGAAGAGGCCAAGACTGAAGAGCTCTGAAAATTGCACGGAGTTCCAAAATATTGATCGGTAATCTCACCTCCTGAGATTCCCAAACCCCTTGTGCCGTCAGAGACCCCCACACAGCTCCCCAACCTGTAAGACTTGCATCTGTTGAGATTAAAGTCCAGGTCGGAAGAACAAAAGAAGCCCCCTGAACTAAACGATGGTGATCTGTCCACCACGTCAGAGAGTGTCGTACAATCGGTTTTAAAGATATTAATTGAGATATCTTCGTGTAATCCCTGCACCACTGCTTCAGCATACAGAGCTGAAGAGGTCGCATGTGAAAACGAGCAAAGGGGATCGCGTCCGATGCAGCAGTCATAAGACCTAGAATTTCCATGCATAAGGCTACCGAAGGGAATGATTGTGACTGAAGGTTTCGACAAGCTGATATCAATTTTAGACGTCTCTTGTCTGTCAAAGATAGAGTCATGGACACTGAATCTATCTGGAAACCCAAAAAGATTACCCTTGTCTGAGGAATCAATGAACTTTTTAGTAAATTGATCCTCCAACCATGATCTTGAAGAAACAACACAAGTCGATTCGTATGAGATTCTGCTAAATGTGAAGACTGAGCAAGTACCAAGATATCGTCCAAATAAGGAAATACCACAATACCCTGTTCTCTTATTACAGACAGAAGGGCACCGAGAACCTTTGTAAAAATTCTTGGAGCTGTTGCTAGGCCAAACGGCAGAGCCACAAACTGGTAATGCTTGTTTAGGAACGAGAATCTCAGAAACTGATAGTGATCTGGATGAATCGGAATATGCAGATATGCATCCTGTAAATCTATTGTAGACATATAATGCCCTTGCTGAACAAAAGGCAGGATAGTCCTTACAGTTACCATCTTGAATGTTGGTATCCTTACATAACGATTCAATATTTTTAGATCCAGAACTGGTCTGAAGGAATTCTCCTTCTTTGGTACAATGAAGAGATTTGAATAAAACCCCAGCCCCTGTTCCAGAACTGGAACTGGCATAATTACTCCAGCCAACTCTAGATCTGAAACACATTTCAGAAATGCTTGAGCCTTCGCTGGATTTACTGGGACACGGGAAAGAAAAAATCTCTTTGCAGGAGGCCTTATCTTGAAGCCAATTCTGTACCCTTCCGAAACAATATTCTGAATCCAAAGATTGTGAACAGAATTGATCCAAATTCCTTTGAAAAAACGTAATCTGCCCCCTACCAGCTGAGCTGGAATGAGGGCCGCACCTTCATGTGGACTTAGGAGCTGGCTTTGATTTTCTAAAAGGCTTGGATTTATTCCAGACTGGAGATGGTTTCCAAACTGATACCGCTCCTGAGGATGAAGGATCAGGCTTTTGTTCCTTGTTGTGACGAAAGGAACGAAAACGATTATTAGACCTAAATTTACCTTTAGATTTTTTATCCTGTGGTAAAAAAGTTCCTTTCTCTCCAGTAACAGTTGAGATAATAGAGTCCAACTGAGAACCAAATAATTTATTACCCTGGAAAGAAAGGGAAAGCAGAGTAGACTTAGAAGACATATCAGCATTCCAAGTTTTAAGCCATAAAGCTCTTCTAGCTAAAATAGCTAGAGACATATACCTGACATCAACTCTAATGACATCAAAGATGGCATCACAAATAAAATTATTAGCATGTTGAAGAAGAATAATAATGCTATGAGAATTATGATCTGTTACTTGTTGCGCTAAAGCTTCCAACCAAAAAGTTGAAGCTGCAGCAACATCCGCCAAAGATATAGCAGGTCTAAGAAGATTACCTGAACACAAGTAAGCTTTTCTTAGAAAGGATTCAATTTTCCTATCTAAAGGATCCTTAAAGGAAGTACCATCTGCCGTAGGAATGGTAGTACGCTTAGCGAGAGTAGAGACAGCCCCATCAACCTTAGGGATTTTGTCCCAAAATTCTAATCTGTCAGATGGCACAGGATATAATTGCTTAAAACGTTTAGAAGGAGTAAATGAATTACCCAAATTATTCCATTCCCTGGAAATTACTTCAGAAATAGCACCAGGAACAGAAAAAACTTCTGGAATAACTACAGGAGATTTAAAAACCTTATCTAAACGTTTAGATTTAGTATCAAGAGGACCAGAATCCTCAATTTCTAATGCAATTAGGACTTCTTTAAGTAAAGAACAAATAAATTCCATTTTAAATAAATATGAAGATTTATCAGCATCAACCTCTGAGACAGAATCCTCTGAATCAGAAGAACCAATATCAGTATCAGAATGATGATGTTCATTTAAAAATTCATCTGAAAAATTAGAAGTTTTAAAAGATTTTTTACATTTACTAGAAGGAGGAATAACAGACATAGCCTTCTTAATGGATTTAGAAACAAAATCTCTTATGTTATCAGGAACACTCTGAGTATTAGATGTTGATGGAACAGCAACAGGTAATGTAACTTTACTAAAGGAAATATTATCTGCATTAACAAGTTTGTCATGACATTCAATACAAACAATAGCTGGAGGAACAGCTACCAAAAGTTTACAGCAGATACACTTAGCTTTGGTAGCTCCAGCACCAGGCAGCGATTTTCCAGAAGTATCTTCTGACTCAGCTTCAACATGGGACATCTTGCAATATGTAATAGAAAAAACAACATATAAAGCAAAATTGATCAAATTCCTTAAATGACAGTTTCAGGAATGGGAAAAAATGCCAGTGAACAAGCTTCTAGCAACCAGAAGCAATAAAAAATGAGACTTAAATAATGTGGAGACAAAAGTGACGCCCATATTTTTTTAGCGCCAAATAAGACACCCATATTATTTGGCGCCTAAATGCTTAAATGCCAAAAATGACGCCACATCCGGAACGCCGACATTTTTGGCGCAAAAGAACGTCAAAAATGACGCAACTTCCAGCGACACGTATGACGCCGGAAACAGAAAAAAAAATTTGCGCCAAAAAAGTCCGCGCCAAGAATGACGCAATAAAATGAAGCATTTTCAGCCCCCGCAAGCCTAACAGCCCACAGGGAAAGTCAAATTGATAAGGTAAGAGAAAAATTGTTTTATTCAAATGCATTAACCCAAATATGAAACTGACTGTCTGAAAATAAGGAATGTTGAACATCCTGAGTCAAGGCAAATAAATGTTTGAATACATATATTTAGAACTTTATAAAAAAGTGCCCAACCATAGCTTAGAGTGTCACAGAAAATAAGACTTACTTACCCCAGGACACTCATCTACATGTTGTAGAAAGCCAAACCAGTACTGAAACGAAAATCAGCAGAGGTAATGGTATATATATATGAGTATATCGTCGATCTGAAAAGGGAGGTAAGAGATGAATCTCCATGACCGATAACAGAGAACCTATGAAATAGACCCCGTAGAAGGAGATCATTGAATTCAAATAGGCAATACTCTCCTCACATCCCTCTGACATTCACTGCACGCTGAGAGGAAAACCGGGCTCCAACCTGCTGCGGAGCGCATATCAACGTAGAATCTAGTACAAACTTACTTCACCACCTCCATAGGAGGCAAAGTTTGTAAAACTGATTTGTGGGTGTGGTGAGGGGTGTATTTGTAGGCATTTTGAGGTTTGGGAAACTTTGCCCCTCCTGGTAGGAATGTATATCCAATACGTCACTAGCTCATGGACTCTTGCTAATTACATGAAAGAAATGTTAGTTTATGGATAAATAACTGGATAAAAAATAGGGAGCAATGAGTAGTAGTAAATGGATCATACTCAGATTGGACAAAGGTAATCAGTGGAGTACCCCAGGGATCAATGCTGGGCCCTAGTCTTTTTAATATTTTTATAAATGACTTGGAGCAAGGATTAAATAGAATTAAATAGAATTAAATAGAATTAAATCTCTATTTTTGCAGATGATACTAAGTTAAGTAAGATCATTAGGTCAGCGCAGGATGAACTTTCGTTACAAAGGGACCTGCAAAAATTAGAAGTATGGGCAGGTAAATGGAAAATGAGATTTAATACGGGAAAATGCAAGGTTCTACATTTTGGAAGTAAAAATAAGCAGGCAACGTATTATTTAAATAGGACAAGACTTAGCCAAACACAGGAGGAAAGGGATTTGGGGGTAGTAATAGATAACAAGCTAAAGATGGGTGCACAATGCAGGGCAGCAGCTTCAAAGGCTAATAAGACATTAGCATGTATTAAAAGAGACATTGACTCAAGGGAGGAAAGCATAATTCTGTCACTATATAAAGCCCTGGTAAGACTTTACCTTGAGTATGGAGTGCAGTTCTGGGGACCAATTGCAAAAAAAGATATTGCAGAACTAGAAAAAGTTCAGAGAAGGGCCACAAAGTTAATAAGGGGATTGGAGAATTTAACCTATGAGGAGAGGCTAGCCAAACTGGGTCTGTTTTCTTTAGAAAAAAGGTGCTTAAGAGGTGACATGATTACTTTATATAAATATATTCAAGGCCAATATACAGAGATGGCAGAAGCTCTGTTTATTCCAAGAAAATTATTTGTTACCAGAGGTCACAATTTAAGGTTGGAGGAAAGGAGATTCAATCTCTTGCAACAGAAACGTTTTTTCACTGTAAGAGCAATAAAATTGTGGAACTCATTACTAAAGGAGATAGTGAATGTCAATACCCTAGATACATTTAAAAATTATTTGGATACATTTCTGTCTATAAACAAAATTCATAGATATGATTGCTAGTATTAAATGGGTCATCTTTTAGTGGGATTATTTAAGCTTAACTGGAGCTTTTTGTATATATTTTAGATTTGTATAGGTTGAACTCGATGGACTTCGGTCTTTTTTCAACCTCATCTACTATGTTACTATGTTACAATCTATTGCTTGCCACGTGTTGATTAAATTACAATATTAATCATTGAACTTCACCTTGAATATTTCCTTCATGTGTTCCTTTTTTTTCTACTTTGTTAAGCAATAATAGATTCCTCCTTAAGAGATTTAAGAGATCTTATAAGGTAACAGCCCCAACAGGTGTCAAAGACGGAAATAATTTAAGTAGGCATAAAGACAAAGATTGTTGTTAAGATTACCATTCTCGTGTAACCACATTGTCACACCCAAACCATTCAGCTAAAATATATGTTTCCATTAGCTTAACGTATTAGTAATAAGATACCCTGATTTTTTTTTCATGTCTCAATTACAATACTTTAATTACATTATGGTTCCCATTAAACTAACAATGTTTACTCCTTATCTTGCTATCTTGTTTCACTCTTATCTGCACATAGAAAAGAGAACTCAGTTCAGAACCTCTGTACGTTATAGGTCTGTTGTTTTTTTTTTTTTTCAAAGCTTCTCTCACCTATATATCCCTGAAGATTTAAACTGAAAATAACTATACGAAACTGTCAGCCTGAAGAAATATCATATGTTCATAGACAGAATGGGTACATCAACTGCAAGGAAATACAAAATGTTGTAATAATTATTCGTGTAATGCTGACCTACTGCTATTAGCCGTAACAGAGCTATCACAACAATGGTCAATATACATATAAGTTTAAATAGGACTTATGCCTTGCTTGCTCAAGTTCAAAGTTAATGGATTAAAACAACTTTTAAAGGGACAGTAAAGTAAAAATTAAACTTTCATGATTTAGGTAGATCGTGTTATTTTAAGCATTGTTCCAAATTTACTTCCATTATTAAATTTACTTTGTTATCTTGGTATCCTTTTTTGAAAAGTAAAACTAACTAGGCACATAGCTCAGGAGCGTGCACATTTTTAACACTCTATGGCAGCAGTGTTTGCAACATTGCTTGTAGCAGTGTCATACATTATTTATAACACTGCAGGTATAGGGGCCGATTTATCATTGCGTCAATCTCGACGCATTCGTTAGAGTCAATACCCTCACCAGACATCGCTGCCGCAATTCTACATATGACGGCCTTATTTATTAAAAAGTCTGTCAAAAAAATGCGCATCAAGTACGGTGCGATGAGCATTGGACTGTTGATAAATAAGAGTCATCGATGTCGCGGATATTCTGTTTTTTCTAACTTTATTTATACCATTTTATTACTGTCCATGAACAAGCACATTTTTTTAAAGCTAATCTTTTATTTTTCATCTATTAATGTCCAAGATAAACAAGTCCAGTATAAATGGCACACTTCAACATATACAACTCCCTAGAGCACTGCTAAACACTGATACAGAGTTCCAGACTATATCCCAGAGCTGGCCGGAATCCCAAGAATATACAGCAGGCCTACACAGGTAAGTGGCAAAAAATCAGCCTTTTATTAGACACAAATACAAATTGGTCTTTTTCTGGGATATAGTCTGGATCTCTCTCTCTCTCTATCTCTCTCTCTCTCTATATATATATATATATATATATATATATATATATATATTTATACAGTATATACAGTATATATATATACTGTATATATATATATATATATATATATATATATATGTGTGTGTTATGTCAGAAATCTTTTGCAAACATATTTACATGTCCCTAAAAAAAAATTTTTGTTCTAAACAATGTTGTCTTTCATATCTCTGTGTTTATTTATACCACTATATGTATATAGTGTAAATATATAATTATTCTAAGAAAGAATAATTGTGAATATAACATGTAATCAGGGAATCATATGTAGGTAATATGTAGGTAAGTCCAATATGCACAAGCACCAAGGTAATTCCCACTTCTGGGGTTGCAAACAATTGTTTGCATGTGTGCACCATGCTCTGAAAAAAATCCAATAGAAAGTAATATAGCAGCACCACCAATTAATATTAAAAATGTTTACTTTATTGTGCCAACTAAAACAGACAATGTTTCGGACCAATGTCCTTAATAATGTCTAACATAAAACATTTAAAACCAACCTTAAAATAGGCCAAAGCTCCGCCTACCACACATACCTCAGCCTGTTTTAACCCTAAAACATCTTTTTCTAAACTAAATGACATCTAGTGGCCAAGTTGTGAATTATTTGGATCCATGTTCAAAGTAAGCCATTAACAAACGACATCTAAAGAAGTTAGTCAAAAATGTATCACCATTTCATTGTAGTAATTAGTACTTAATTTCCAATTTATAATTTTTGTTGTTTGATTTTTATTTTTAATATTCACTGGCATATACTCCAATCCATTTCCCTATTCATTCCATTAGGTCTCATAGTCCCTAACTCATGTATCCAATATAATTCCCTGTACTTCAGTGTTTTTATTCTATTCCCCCCTCTCCTAGGTGTTCTTATTTGTTCAAGTACCTGGAATCTGAGTTGATTTATTTGATGTCCAGCCGTAATAAAATGGCTGGACTACGGGTGGTCTCGCCAACATACCCCAGCCCACATGGACAGTTAATTAGGTATACTACAAACTTAGAATTACAGGTATAATAATCCTTCAACTTGTATTTTTTGCCTGTAAAAGGGTGAGTACAAGTTGGGCCTTTGATGATACTGTTGCAATTTTAGCAACTTAGGCATGGAAAACATCCCAAGTTCTTATCCCCAATATAACCTTGATATGCATTTTTTTGGGGGCCCACATCTGCCTTAACCAGTCATAGGGGGATTTAGGAATTCTTTCACATGTGGATTGGAGATCTGCAAGATGTGCCAATGCTTTCTCAACACTTTCTGTATTTGACTTCTCCAAGGGGAATATTCGTTTATAAAAATCATTTTTGCATTACTTCTGGTTTTTATTTTCTCTTTAAGTAAATCAGTCCTAGGGATTTGTAATACATCTCTAATTCCCTGTTGGATAATATCTGTCAGATATCCTCTCTGTGTGAAGTGTTCATCCCTTTCTAACAGCCTTTCTTTAGACAAATTTTCATCAGAGACAATCCACCTCACACGCATGAATTGGCTTCTGGGTAGAATTAAGATCTTTAACAAATTGCTCCAGGGTTCCAATGTCCCTCAACCAAATGCCTGTTTCAAGACAATTTCTATCTGCAATTACAGGGTACAGCTATGGGTTCCAATGTCGCCCCAACCTATGCAATATATTCATGAATACCTTTGAAGAATATTTTGTTTACAGTCATTATTTATTTCATCTATATGGTGCCACATGGTGGCGCTATATAGATTATATTTTTGGCATTTGGTTGGGGGACATTGGAACCCTGGAGCAATATGTTAAAGATCTTAATTTTACTACACAACATATCAAATTCAAACGGATTATGAGTGAAGAAAGGATTGACTTTCTGGACACCACTGTGTATAAAAAAGATGGTATGTTAGCTGTTGATCTTTTTTAAAAACAAACAGATTATAATAATCTGTTGCACTTTATTAGTGCACATCCCCCTGCTCTGTTGAAGAGTCTACCCAGAAGCCAATTCATGCGTGTGAGGCAGATTGTCTCTGATGAAAATTTGGCTAAAGAAAGGCCAATAGAAATGGGTGAACACTTCAAACAGAGAGGATATCCGACAGATATTATCCAACAGGGAATTGGAGATGTATTATATATATATATATATATATATATATATATATATATATATATATATATATATATATATATATAAACGAATATTCCCCTTGGAGTAGTCAAATACAGAAAGTGTTGAGAAAGCATTGGCACATCTTGCAGATCTCCAATCCACATGTGAAAGAATTCCTAAATCCCCTATGACTGCATTTAGAAGGGGTAAAAACCTCAAAGATGTATTGGTTAAGGCAGATGTGGGCAAAAAAGAAAAATGTTAATCAAGGATATATTGGGGATAAGAACTTGGGATGTTTTCCATGCCTAAGTTGCCAAAATTGCAACAGTATCATCAAAGGCCCAACTTGTACTCACCCTTTTACAGGCAAAAAATACAAGTTGAAGGATTATTATACCTGTAATTCTAAGTTTGTAGTATACCTAATTAAGGCCTAGATTTGGAGTTTGGCGGTAGATGGGTTGTTAACGCTCCGCGGGCTTTTTTCTGGCCGCACCATAAAATTAACTCTGGTATCGAGAGTTCCAAAAAATGCTGAGTTAGGCTCCAAAAAAGGAGCGTAGAGAATTTTTACCGCAAATGCAACTCTCGATACCAGAGTTGCTTACGGACGCGGCCAGCCTCAAAAACGTGCTCGTGCACGATTCTCCCATAGGAAACAATGGGGCTGTTTGAGCTGAAAAAAAACCTAACACCTGCAAAAAAGCAGCGTTCAGCTCCTAACGCAGCCCCATTGTTTCCTATGGGGAAACACTTCCTACGTCTGCACCTAACACCCTAACATGTACCCCGAGTCTAAACACCCCTAACCTTACACTTATTAACCCCTAATCTGCCGCCCCCGCTATCGCTGACACCTGCATTATATTATTAACCCCTAATCTGCCGCTCCGTAAACCGCCACTACTTACATTATCCCTATGTACCCCTAATCTGCTGCCCCTAACACCGCCGACCCCTATATTATATTTATTAACCCCTAATCTGCCCCCCTCAACGTCGCCGACACCTGCCTACACTTATTAACCCCTAATCTGCCGAGCGGACCGCACCGCTACTATAATAAATGTATTAACCCCTAACCCGCCTCACTAACCCTATCATAAATAGCATTAACCCCTAATCTGCCCTCCCTAACATCGCCGACACCTAACTTCAATTATTAACCCCTAATCTGACGACCGGAGCTCATCGCTACTATAATAAATGGATTAACCCCTAAAGCTAAGTCTAACCCTAAAACTAACACCCCCCTAACTTAAATATAATTTAAATCTAACGAAATTAATTAACTCTTATTAAATAAATTATTCCTATTTAAAGCTAAATACTTACCTGTAAAATAAATCCTAATATAGCTACAATATAAATTATAATTATATTGTAGCTATTTTAGGATTAATATTTATTTTACAGGTAACTTTGTAATTATTTTAACCAGGTACAATAGCTATTAAATAGTTAAGAACTATTTAATAGTTACCTAGCTAAAATAATAACAAATTTACCTGTAAAATAAATCCTAACCTAAGTTATAATTAAACCTAACACTACCCTATCAATAAATTAATTAAATAAACTACCTACAATTACCTACAATTAACCTAACACTACACTATCAATAAATAAATTAAATACAATTGCTACAAATAACTACAATTACATAAACTAACTAAAGTACAAAAAATAAAAAAGAACTAAGTTACAAAAAATAAAAAAATATTTACCAACATTAGAAAAATATTACAACAATTTTAAACTAATTACACCTACTCTAAGCCCCCTAATAAAATAACAAAGACCCCCAAAATAAAAAATTCCCTACCCTATTCTAAATTAATAAATGTAAAAGCTCTTTTACCTTACCAGCTCTGAACAGGGCCCTTTGCGGGGCATGCCCCAAGAAAATCAGCTCTTTTGCCTGTAAAAAAAAACATACAATACCCCCCCCCAACATTACAACCCACCACCCACATACCCCTAATCTAACCCAAACCCCCCTTAAATAAACCTAACACTAAGCCCCTGAAGATCTTCCTACCTTGTCTTCACCATCCAGGTATCACCGATCCGTCCTGGCATCCGGTGCTGAAGAGGTCCAGAAGAGGCTCCAAAGTCTTCCTCCTATCCGGCAAGAAGAGGACATCCGGACTGGCAAACATCTTCTCCAAGCGGCATCTTCGGTCTTCTTCCATCCGGTGCGGAGCGGGTCCATCTTGAAGCAGCCGACGCGGATCCATCCTCTTCTTCCGTTGTCTCCCGACGAATGACGGTTCCTTTAAGGGACGTCATCCAAGATGGCGTCCCTCGAATTCCGATTGGCTGATAGGATTCTATCAGCCAATCGGAATTAAGGTAGGAATATTCTGATTGGCTGATGGAATCAGCCAATCAGAATCAAGTTCAATCCGATTGGCTGATCCAATCAGCCAATCAGATTGAGCTTGCATTCTATTGGCTGATCGGAACAGCCAATAGAATACGAGCTCAATCTGATTGGCTGATTGGATCAGCCAATCGGATTGAACTTGATTCTGATTGGCTGATTCCATCAGCCAATCAGAATATTCCTACCTTAATTCCGATTGGCTGATAGAATCCTATCAGCCAATCGGAATTCGAGGGACGCCATCTTGGATGACGTCCCTTAAAGGAACCGTCATTCGTCGGGAGACAACGGAAGAAGAGGATGGATCCGCGTCGGCTGCTTCAAGATGGACCCGCTCCGCACCGGATGGAAGAAGACCGAAGATGCCGCTTGGAGAAGATGTTTGCCAGTCCGGATGTCCTCTTCTTGCCGGATAGGAGGAAGACTTTGGAGCCTCTTCTGGACCTCTTCAGCACCGGATGCCAGGACGGATCGGTGATACCTGGATGGTGAAGACAAGGTAGGAAGATCTTCAGGGGCTTAGTGTTAGGTTTATTTAAGGGGGGTTTGGGTTAGATTAGGGGTATGTGGGTGGTGGGTTGTAATGTTGGGGGGGGGTATTGTATGTTTTTTTTTACAGGCAAAAGAGCTGATTTTCTTGGGGCATGCCCCGCAAAGGGCCCTGTTCAGGGCTGGTAAGGTAAAAGAGCTTTTACATTTATTAATTTAGAATAGGGTAGGGAATTTTTTATTTTGGGGGTCTTTGTTATTTTATTAGGGGGCTTAGAGTAGGTGTAATTAGTTTAAAATTGTTGTAATATTTTTCTAATGTTGGTAAATATTTTTTTATTTTTTGTAACTTAGTTCTTTTTTATTTTTTGTACTTTAGTTAGTTTATGTAATTGTAGTTATTTGTAGCAATTGTATTTAATTTATTTATTGATAGTGTAGTGTTAGGTTAATTGTAGGTAATTGTAGGTAGTTTATTTAATTAATTTATTGATAGGGTAGTGTTAGGTTTAATTATAACTTAGGTTAGGATTTATTTTACAGGTAAATTTGTTATTATTTTAACTAGGTAACTATTAAATAGTTAAGAACTATTTAATAGCTATTGTACCTGGTTAAAATAATTACAAAGTTGCCTGTAAAATAAATATTAATCCTAAAATAGCTACAATATAATTATAATTTATATTGTAGCTATATTAGGATGTATTTTACAGGTAAGTATTTAGCTTTAAATAGGAATAATTTATTTAATAAGAGTTAATTAATTTTGTTAGATTTAAATTATATTTAAGTTAGGGGGGTGTTAGTGTTAGGGTTAGACTTAGCTTTAGGGGTTAATACATTTATTATAGTAGCGATGAGCTCCGGTCGTCAGATTAGGGGTTAATAATTGAAGGTAGGTGTCGGCGATGTTAGGGAGGGTAGATTAGGGGTTAATACTATTTATGATAGGGTTAGTGAGGCGGGTTAGGGGTTAATACATTTATTATAGTAGCGCTCAGGTCCGGTCGGCAGATTAGGGGTTAATAAGTGTAGGCAGGTGTCGGCGACGTTGAGGGGGGCAGATTAGGGGTTAATAAATATAATATAGGGGTCGACGGTGTTAGGGGCAGCAGATTAGGGGTACATAAGGATAACGTAGGTGGCGGCGCTTTGCGGTCGGCAGATTAGGGGTTAATTATTGTAAGTAGCTGGCGGCGACGTTGTGGGGGGCAGGTTAGGGGTTAATAAATATAATACAGGGGTCGGCGGGGTTAGGGGCAGCAGATTAGGGGTACATAAGTATAACGTAGTTGGCGGTCGGCAGATTAGGGGTTAAGAAATTTTAATCGAGTGGCGGCGATGTGGGGGGACCTCGGTTTAGGGGTACATAGGTAGTTTATGGGTGTTAGTGTACTTTAGGGTACAGTAGTTAAGAGCTTTATGAACCGGCGTTAGCCCAGAAAGCTCTTAACTCCTGCTATTTTCCTGCGGCTGGAGTTTTGTCGTTAGAGCTCTAACGCTCACTTCAGAAACGACTCTAAATACCAGCGTTAGAAAGATCCCATTGAAAAGATAGGATACGCAATTGACGTAAGGGGATCTGCGGTATGGAAAAGTCGTGGCTGAAAAGTGAGCGTTAGACCCTTTAATCACTGACTCCAAATACCGGCGGTAGCCTAAAACCAGCGTTAGGAGCCTCTAACGCTGGTTTTCACGGCTACCGCCGAACTCTAAATCTAGGCATAAGTGTCCATGTGGGCTGGGGTATGTTGGCGAGACCACCCGTAAGGTACGGGAGCGTATTAACCAACACAAAAGTAATATCAGGACAGGTAACCTAGAAGCCCCCGTGTCCAGCCATTTTATTACGGCTGGACATCAAATAAATCAACTCAGATTCCAGGTACTTGAACATATAAGAACACCTGGGAGAGGGGGGAATAGAATAAAAACACTGAAGTACAGGGAATTATATTGGATACATGAGTTAGAGACTACGACCCCTAATGGAATGAATAGGGAAATGGATTGGAGTATATGCCAGTGAATATTAAAAATAAAAATCAAACAACAAAAATTATAAATTGGAAATTAAGTACTAATTACTACAATGAAATGGTGATACATTTTTGACTAACTTCTTTGGATGTCCTTTCTTAATGGTTTACTTTGAACATGGATCCAAATAATTCACAACTTGGCCACTAGATGTCATTTAGTTTAGAAAAAGATGTTTAAGGGTTAAAACAGGTGGAGGTATGTGTGGTAGGTGGAGCTTTGGCCTATTTAAGGTTGGTCTTAAATGTTTTATGTTAGACATGATTAAGGACATTGGTCCGAAACGTTGTCTGTTTTAGTTGGCACAATAAAGTAAAAAAATGTCATACTAATTGGTGGTGCTGCTATATTACTTTCTAAAGGGTATCATATGTATTTATTTACAAGCAATGGATAATTTAAGAGGTGGGCCAGTTTTCTCTCTGCACCTGTGTAACCCTTCCTGATTGCATTCTAGTTTTAAACACCACCCCTACACAGGTGTTATAAAATGAGCTGGCATTTAAGATGACATTTCTTAATGAAAATGAAATTCAAGAAAAGGAAGAAAAACACTGAAAATAGCATGACAGTAAAGAGGTGATTTTAATTTCTGCTGTATCTGATTCATGACAGTTTAATATTAGGTAGACTATCCCTTTGAGTTATCATCTTAAGATTATATTGAAACAAACATCATTTGATTATTAAAATCATTGTCAGAAATATTACACTGTGTGGCCTAATGTCATCATCAATGTTTATCTTTAGTACTAATTTCACATATACATATTTTCAAAGTATAATACACAATGTAACAAATGGCACTTACAAGTTCTGATGAGTTATCAATGACAAGTATAGAGCAATTTGATTAGTTAGTGATAGTAGAAAATTTATATTTAAATCAGATTGGCTGATTTCATTAATCACGTGATTATGCATTTACCAATAAGAAGTTGTGGAAACTTTACCAGTTTGTGGGTTGTATAGGAGTTTGAGTATTGCGTCAAATTTGGTGCGAAAAGTGTTGCGTCAAACTTGATGCGATGTGGAGAGTGGGACTTGTTTTACATGCGTTAAACATGGTGCAAATAGATTTATCCACAAATAGGAAGTTGGCTATATTATGTAATGTATTTATTTCATTTTTATCCCTATGAGGCCAATTTATTAAAGGTCTTGCGGACCTGATCTGACAGTGTGGATCAAGTCCGCAAGACCTCGTTGAATGCGGAGAGCAATATGCTCTCCGTATTCAGGATTGCACCAGCAGCTCACAAGAGCTGCTGGTGCAACGCCGCCCCCTGCTGAATCGCAGACAATCGGGCCATCAGCAGGGGGTGTCAATCAACCCGATCGTACTTGATCAGGTTGAATTCCGGTGATTCCTGTCTACCTGCTCAGAGCAGGCAGACAGGTTTATGGAGCAGCGGTCTTTGTGACCGCTGCTTCATAACTGCTGTTTCTGGTGAGTCTGAAGAAACACGGGCCCTTACGGAGCTTGATAAATGGGCCCCATTATCTACTAGTGTACAAAATTTGCATCAATGCTTTGCACCAAATTTGGAGCAATAATAATGTCCCCTTGTTTTGTAATGAGATAAAGATGTAACATATACCATAAGTTGTAATGTATTTATTTCATTTTTATCTCTATATCTACTAGTGCACCAAATTTTGAGTAATACTTTGCACCAAATTCAGAGGGATAATATTGTCCCCTTGCTTTATAATGAGAGACAAAGATGTAACATAATCCATAAGTAGGGTAACATCTCCCTAATTTAGTTTTATTATCTATGATGCTTCATTGTCTTGCAGCATCGAACATAAAATTTCTGTGTTTTCAGACTCCCATTGATTTCTATGGCATTCACGGCCTCAAGGGTGGCGGTTTGAATGATAGGTACGCTGCGTTAGAATTGAATGTTTGATAAATTGGCAAGAGAGTCAAATAGAGTTGAATGTGATAGTGGATGATCAGTATTCCGCTCGAATAACACAAGCATCGATCCTTGTTGGACTGATATTGCGATAGCAAATATTACGTCACACATTTCAACACTTGATGATCTTGACACTTTGTTAACTACGGCGGATTGTCAGTATATACCAGGTTATAAATATATTTTATTTATTATTATTCTTTAAAATAACCTCCAATTAAAAAGTATATATACGAAACAATTGAAATTAATATTTATTCCTAAATTATTTAGATTAGTAAAATTTATAACCACATTGAATTATATTCAAGTAGGGACTAGATTAAGAATCAACTATACATGCTGATGCTGTTATAATATTCTTTACAAAGATCATAAAAGATATACCTTTAAAATTAACTTTACTCACAATGAATTGCATTAAAATACCACAATAAAATACCAGAGTATGGACTGCTAACTTATCACTGTTTAGTTAAACAGTATAACAAGATACTTCACACAAATCTTACTGGATCTCAATAGATTTAAGATAACCTTCAGACAAGTATAATTAAGCTACTTAGCCCACAAATGTTTCTCTATATAACTCCAATTAAAAAAACCAGAAGTTGTATATATTATTAATGCAAACAGCCCATTTATATGCCAATATGTCTGACCTGAATTTACCTCTTATTTAGCTACAATAAGGCAAGTTCTAAAACATACATATAGCAATAACTGTAATTAATTTATGATATTAAAATACAAAATTCTTCCAAAACATTAATATTTAATACCAGTATACTTATTACCCTAGGTCTAATTAATATTAAATATAAGAATAAATCCTCCTTTTAAATCACAACTATGATATAACTATAGTTTTAGAATACCTTTTGTTTAAAATATTAAATATACAATTGCGTATAATTTACCAGATCACCAGTTTGAGATTTCAGCTAATATCCAAATATGTCTATCGTCATATGTCTCAGGGAAATTATGCACATTTGTAAGAGAATTAATCTTGATAGTCTCTTATCCACAAAGAGTGTTCCAATGTATCTGTCTTACAGAAAACTGTGTTCGCACACTGGTCTCTCTATAAGCAAAAATGGCAGCAAGCAGGATTGCAACAGTTACCAAGAATTTTTTTAAGCCAAGGCCCCATTCTCTGTGTGCAAAGAGTTTTTGTCTGAGACCAAACTCCTCCTCATTTCTTAATCATTCGATAGATTTGGATACGCTCTTTTCTCTGATTAGCTACTGGGAAATGCCATTTTTAACAGCCAAATGGCATTTTCGTTGTAATACTGGATTTAGGCAATCTGGGCAGCAGACAAACACAAACATTTTCATTTTCAACACTGCTAACAGCTTACTATTGATTCTTATATATTTTTAAAATGTATATTTAGTATATTCACTATTTCTTGCCTCAGTAAACAATTATGTCCAATTTGTATAGGATGACTTAAAGGGACATTATACACTCATTTTTTCTTTGCATAAATGTTTTGTAGATGATGTACTTATATAGCCCATGAAGTTTGCTTTTTTTAAAATGTTTAGTTTTGCTTATTTTTAAATAACATTGCTCTGATTTTCAGACTCCTAACCAAGCACCAAAGTTTTATGTGAATACCGTCAGCTACCTTCTCCAGCTTGCTCCTGTTTGTGTAAAAGGTCTTTTCATATGCAAAAGAAGGGGGAGGGGGAGTGTCTTATTTTCCACTTGCAGTGGGCTTTCCAGCTACCTTTTTAACAGAGCTAAACTGAGAGCTTCTAAGTAAGTTTTTAAACAGTTTTATACTGGATTTTTATAACAGTATCTGTGCATCTTATTCTTTATAGTAGTGTCTATTACATGCAGTTATATGAAAATGAGTGTATACTGTCCCTTTAATACTATTTAATCTGGGCATTTTAATACTAAACATGATACACTTCACACAATATTTTAGAAGATGCCTTCAAAGCTACACTCGATCATTATCCATATCAATACAAATACAGAATATGGAACATACATATCTCTTGCTGAGTGCACAAAACATATGACACAATTTACAGCACCAACTACATATGCATTTATAAGATGCCTTTAAAGTTGCATTTTAATGAGGGATTTAAAAGGACTCTAATACTTTCAGTATGAATTTAATGAATATATCAATTCATATTCTGATATAACATTGTTCTGAATGCATGAAAACACAAATATGATATACTTCATTGGACAACACTGGTTTCTTACAGGTCTGAAATGAAAGAAATAATGTGGTTATTCTGACACAGTTCAAAAATTTAGATTGATTATATAGCTACTTATTAAATTCAACAAATATTTATCTAATATATTACAGTTAGGCTTTTTTTCAGATCCACAATTACACATTTATACCATTCTGAGGTATACCTTAACTGAAAATTATACATAAGTTGTACTTAAAATGAATTGCAAAGTTATAGTATAGACATGTGTTCATAATGTGTATTTAGAATTTCCCAGAGGCTTTGTGACCTAACATTTGATTGCCAAGAAAGTGTTAATTACTATTTCCCTGAGCTTCAAAGGCTAAGTATCAAAGAGTCATTGCCGACAGCCTGTCTGTATATCTCCACATGGGTCATTACCTGATAACTTTTATTACATAGATTTTGATCTGAGAAAATGTGATTTAGCATATTGAGTGGGAAGGGGGTCTGATGTGTAATCAGCAAGGCATCTCATGTCTGACCTCAGATTTGCAATACACAGAATGCATTCAGCAATAAAATAAGCATGCTCAAATTTAATATTTGATAGATTGCATACTTATTTTACCATATATATATATATATATATTTATTCCAGTACACTTGAGTAAACATTCACATAGATTCCTCTATGATAAGGAGAAAATAAAGTCCTTTTTACAGACCATATAAGTCCCGAATAGGAGAGATCAGATGTCTCAGTTAGTTGCAATATATATCAACTTTGTAATCCAACTGAATAAACAATCTTGATTACCGCAAGAACCAGGCTTGCTTCTTCAGTTTAGATTTGAATTTCCCGGGCAGGCTCAGGCCAGCTGCTTGTTCCACAGGTGCAATAATAGCTGCTTTTTAGAAGAGTCGATGCACGTTTCGCCCCATAATGCTGAGCGAAACAGGGGCCTCATCAGGACTGTCAATCACCTCAAGTTACCGGCTTTTATTGCGACACCATTGAAGTGGAGGTTTTTATTTTAGCCAATCAAAATAGCTACTTGTACCAAACCTCTTAAAATTACTTAGACAGAGCGATCATGCCTATCTTAAAAATTCATTCAGTGGTTTCCAACAAATAAAGTGATACAATTTAGCCATTTACAATGTTGTGAAAGAACATTTTTTTGTTTAGCATCTTATTTACAAGAAACCTTGATTGCATGCTAAAAAATCAAATGCATGTTGCAGCTCAATCAAACTTTGTTTCATTGGTTGTTTAAATCAAGACAAATGGACATAACATAGGTCCTAAGTTTATTTAATTTCTATAAATCTGGATAGATCTTTTAAACTCTTATAAAAAGTTAAAGAGATTACTGTGGAAGTAATTTTTGACATAAAAGACCCATAACTTTAAAACAAACTGAAGAAAAAATGAAAATTCTTAAAAATAGCTGATAGTGTTACAGCTTCTGAAGAGGACATTCTCATTTTATTTTATCTATTTACAAAAGAAGTGGAGATGTAGATCTCTAGATTCATAAATCATTATGTAAACTTTTAGTTTTATTTAAGAAAAGATGCATATTCAATCCTTTCGTTTAAACCAAAAGGTGACACTGTATTTAGCATAAATGTCCATCTTGCTTCCTTTTTTAATAAACAATTATCCTCATCTCCACCTCTTCCATTCGTTATTCCTCTATCAATCCCTACAAATTTTAAAGAAACAGTACTACTATTATGAACCTCCCTAAAATGACGAGCTACGCTTGTATCTCTTCCGTAGAGGATGTCATCCCTGTGCTCCTGTACCCTGTCCTTGAATAAACGTTTTGTTTTACCAACATAGAACAGGGGACAGGAGCACCCCAAAAGGTAGACAACCCCTACAGAGTTACAATTTGAGAAGCATCTAATAGTATAATTTTTACCTGTATTAGCTGAAAATGTTTTGCTTTTAAGCATATAGGGACAATAGACACAATGCCCACAAGGAAAGCTTCCTTTCACTTGTTGTTTATTTAACCAGTTTGTAACTGGTTCAGACCGAACAAATCTGCTTCTGACTAACTTATCTTTAAGATTAGGAGATTTTTTTGCGGTCAATAATGGTCTATTTCCTACTTTATCTGCAATTTTGTCATCTAGGGTTAATAAATGCCAGTTTTGAGATAGAATATTTCTAACACTTTGCCATTGGCAATTAAATGTAGTAATAAATCTGATATTGTTATCAGATTTTGTTTCTTTTTGAGTATATAGAAGGTCATGACGGTTTAACTTACTTACTTTGTTTAAAGTTCTTTAACCAAGTTATGAGAATAACCTCTTTCAATGAAGCGTTTACACATTTTCTCAGCATGATAGTTAAATTTAGTATTTGAAGAACAGTTTCTTTTAAGTCTCAACAGTTGACCATATGGAATGCCTTTTTTCAAGGGTTCTGGATGCCCACTCGAGGCTTCCAAAAGATTGTTGGTTGCCGTATCTTTACGAAAATTTTCAGTTGAGATACGGCTACCTTCCTTTTTAATGCAGATGTCTAAAAAAGGTAATTCCTTATCACTATAGGAATAAGTGAGAAAAATGTTACGATCATTCTTATTTAACTCAGAAACAAAGTCATGTAAGCAGGTCAAGGGGCCATCCCATAAAATAAAAATGTCATCCACAAACCTAATCCATAAAGACACATGGGAGTCAAAAGTCTCACTATGTTGTTCAAAAACATCCAACTCCCATGCTCCCAAGTGGAGACATGCATAAGTTGGCGCACATACTGCACCCATAGCTGTCCCCCTGACCTGCCTATACACTGAGTTATCAAACTGGAAAACATTATTCTCAAGGATGAAGCGAAGACGTTTTATGACAAAGGCCGTATGTATGTCACTGCTTGATCCCCTAGTTTTTAAAAAATGTTTACAGGCACTAATTCCTTTCTCATGTGGTATGGATGAATAGAGACTCTCTACATCTAAAGAGACTAGGATAGTGTTAGGGGAAACAGTTAGGTCTTCTAGTTTTCTCAAAAGGTCTGGAGTATCTTTGACGTAGGAGGGGAGAGATAGGAGGTAGGGTCTTAAAAAGAAGTCAACATATTGTCCAATGTGTTCGCTAATGCCGCCAATCCCAGACACAATAGGTCGCCCTGGGGGATGTGTCTTACTCTTATGAATTTTGGGGATAATATAAAAGGTCGGCATGACCGGACACACTGGATTTATAAATTTGAACTCATCAGGAGAGATTAGACCTTCCATCTTGGCCTCCTGTAAAATTCTACTTAATTGCAACTTCATTTGATTAATAGGATTTCTAGGAAGTTTCTCATATTGCAATTTATCTGATAACTGTCTTTTAACCTCATTTAGATAAAAGGACTCATCTAATAGAACCAAATTAACGCCCTTATCGGCTGGCTTATAAATAACCCCCTTTGCTGTATTCAGCTCCTTTAAAGCTTGTCTCTGTTTTGCTGTTAAATTATCTGCCCATATCCAATCATCTGGCAATTTACGAATTTGTTTTTCCACAGCCTTTACAAACAGTGACACTGCAGGGACTTGTGCTATAGAGGGCATAAAAGTAGATTTCAATTTAAAATTGGTTCTAAAAGCAGGATTAAATCCAATATTGGCCTCACTCTCTTCATTTTCTAATAAGAATGATGTTAATATCTTTAATGTTTCCTCATCCTTTTGTTGCTCAGAATGCTGAGACATAGTATAATGTAACACTATTTTTCTGGCAAAAAGGTGAAGATCTTTAATTAAATCAAACTTATTTAATTTATTTGTGGGACAAAAGGACAAACCTTTCTTCAAGACCTCAATATGAGTGAAATTTAACCTAAACGAGGAAAGATTTATTATCTGCAATTTATCTGTAACTGTATTTGGAACTAATAACCCTGATAGGGTCTTCTGCGTCGTCTCCTTCTGCTCCTGTACCCTTGTCTCAAATTCTCTCCTCTCCCTCTCTGATTTCGTTGGGGATACCTCCGTTCTACTAGATTCAAATTTCTGTTCTCTCCACCTCTTCCTCCCACCCCTCCTCCTCCTCCTCCTCCTTGTTCCAAACCCTGAGACCCAGATGTTCCATCATTTTTTGACACCCTTTCCAGATCAGTTTCAATATCAGAGATATCAGTGCCCGAGTCATATGATCCTCTATCAAACTTGTAGACATAAAAGTTATAGTATAAACATGTGTTCATAATGTGTATTTAGAATTTCCCAGAGGCTTTGTGACCTAACATTTGATTGCCAAGAAAGTGTTAATTACTATTTCCCTGAGCTTCAAAGGCTAAGTTTCAAAGAGTCATTGCCGACAGCCTGTCTGTATATCTCCACATGGGTCATTACCTGATAACTTTTATTACATAGATTTTGATCTGAAAAAATGAGATTTAGCATATTGAGTGGGAAGGGGGTCTGATGTGTAATCAGCAAGGCATCTCATGTCTGACCTCAGTTTTGCAATACACAGAATGCATTCAGCAATAAAATAAGCATGCTCAAATTTAATATTTGATAGATTGCATACTTATTTTACCTTATATATATATATATATATATATATATATATATATATATATATATATATATATATATATATGTATTATCTACTGATATTCACAGATACCCTGACAGGATAAACTTTGCGTCTAATTTGATGCGAGATTCCAGCGTATTATCAGTTGAAGAATTGATAAATCGGCCCCTTAGAGTGCTAAAGACATGTGCACAATAATCAGCTACTAGGAGCTTAGCTAGGCTTATTCTTTAACAGATTATATTAAAATAACAAAGCCAATTTGATAATATAAGTCAACTCGAAAAGTTGTTAAAAATTGCTTGCTCTATCTGGAATCATAAAAGTTTGATTTTGACTTTAGTGTCCCTTTAATATTAAATAAACACCTTAAAGGGACATTATACACTATTTTTTTCTTTGCATAAATGTTTTGTAGATTATCTATTTATATAGCTCATAAAGTTGTTTTTAAAAAATATTATAGTTTTGCTTATTTTTAAATAACATTGCTCTGATTTTCAGACCCCTAACCAAGCCCTAAAGTTTTAGGAGAATACCAACGTATACCTACTCCCGCTTGCTTCTGTTTGTGTAAAGTGTCTATTAAATGCAGTTATATGAAAATTGGTGTATACTGTCCCTTTAATTGGTTCACTTTGTATGTTAACCAAATGTAACATATTTCATGAAAAATTAATTATTCCAATACAAAAATCTCACTATTTATAATCCAGTGTTCGCAATATTGGCATTAACACCTATCTCCTTATCTAATTCCAGCTCACCCATTCTTCTGCATTTTCTCTCAGCAATTACAATAACATCAAATAGAGTAAAAAATAAATAACTATTCCAATATATTAACATATAAAAACAGTGTTTGTAATAGAATCACTTATTTAAACTATTGCTACAATACACATCACAAACACACACATATATAACTTGAAAAGTAATATTTAAGACTTGGATGCGTTGAAAAGTTTTGTAGGAATTAAAGGTATAGCATGAAAAATGTATATAAAATGTTTAGTTATACATACTTTTCAATATACTTTCCTTATTATTATTTATATATAGAAAACATACCACGACCCAAAAGGGGTGGAAATAGGAAAAGGGCACTAATACAAAGAGAGAGCAAATGGATCTACAAGTTAGACACTGTATATCCTAGAGGCCTAAACACCTACTTATCTTTATCATGTTTTCTGTAAAGCATAGACAGGCATAGATGAGTGTGGATAGAGTTAGATTAAAACCCTAATATCTATGTTATATATTTATATATTATGTACTGTTTTTAATCCCTGTATAGCACTAAAACCCCTCCTAATAATTGGATGCTTTATATCTTCTAGCCAGAAATAGTGACCATAAGGAACAAGAAGCAGAGTCTGCAAATAGTTCATGCTAACATTAAATGGCTAAGAAGTTGTGCACCCTGGGAGTTGGGAGTGGCTTGTGAGTATTGGGGAGTATATAAGGGTGGTGATTTTCACTGTATTGTTACCTTGACAAAGGCCCAGATAGGGCCGAAACGTTGGACTATGTCAGAAAGAACTTAAAATGAGAACATTGATCTGAGTCATATGTGAGAGTATTAATTCCTGATGGAAGCTCAAAAACCTATCTAAGAGTGCAACCTCATTCTGACAAGTGAATAAACACAGAGATACCTGCACCTGAACTACAACGAAATAGTGGGGGATGTGGAAGTAACCAAACATTCCAAATCATTAGACAACCATCTAATACCTGCCTATGCTATGGAACATCTTACCTGCAACCAGGAACAACATGGCCTAACCTATTCATTTGATAGCCAAGCTGCAGAACGTATTTTAAACACTGACAAGTTGGAAGAGTTAAACATAAAAGAAAAGCCTAAGGATATATATCATGAACTGCTGAGACTGAAGAAGAAGGAAGTGGACTTATACCTACATGCCATATCCCTACCCGAGTATCAACGGGAAGCTAAGATCCCTAAAGGTTTCAGAATCAAAAACATACCCACCATTGGTCGAAATAACCCTGGTTTCTGTGAGCGTTGGTGCCGCATCCTAAATAAGTGCTCCCTGGACCTAATACTGCTTGTGGTTAAAGAGCTAAGAAATACACTAACCCTGATTGAACAGGAGAGGGTTAAATTTGAGGCTGAACACAGACCTGTACTTACCACTGATACAACAGAGGACTGGCTGACGAAATTAAACGATCCAGAGACACAGGGAAGCCCTCACAGCATACAAACGGAGTAAGCACCGACATATTGCAGAAGATTACAGGCTAAACTTGATTTATCCCTGGCAGCATGGCATCCCCATAGCAGGTAGGAGGAGAAGACATGACGTGCAATGATTGTGATGCCCAGAGGGCACAACACTGGACTCGGCGTCATCAGGCAGCAACGTGGAAGTTATAGGGGACAAGGACCGTTTTTTAGGAGAGGGCAGGCCCAACACAGACACCGGAGACGGCCTAGGAAAACCAGGAGGGGTAGTAGAGGAATGGCAACGGGCGACTTGGAGCAGAGGGACTGGCCCACAGAACCGGAAGAAAAGGTCATTTTAACCTATCCGGTCATAACTTGACTAAGGAGGAAGAAAAAGTATTATTGCGAGGGCTAAACTTTGTTACAAAAAGTAAAGGGAATATGTTTAATATAAAAATAGACATGTACAGACTTGGCAGAAACCAGAAACTTAAGGCTGAAGGATTATTTTCATGATAAATTGGACACTAGGAAACAGAAACATACTGTTTACAAGGTAGCAAGTAAATCTGCCCCCCCCCCCACAAGGATATTATACTGAAACCAGCCGACAAGGGTGGCAGCTTAGTCTTGATGGACTATAAAAATTACAGGAATGAGACACTGAGGCAACTGGGGGTTAAGGATAATTATATCCCATTAACCAGGAACCCCACATGGGAATACAAAAGGGAACTAGAGGACATCCTCGCAATGGGGGTTACTAATGGATGGATAAGTGAGAATGAGAGAGACTATATGATGACTGAGCATCCAAAGACACCAGTCTTTTATGTGCCCCCAAAGATTCATAAGTCTTTAGAGGCGCCACCAGGGAGACCGATCATCTCTGCATTTGACTCACTGAACCAACCCATAGCCAAATTCCTGGATGACCACCTACAGGACTGTCTAAAAAAGCAACTATCTTACAAAAAGGACTCAGCAGACTTTATTGGATCACTGGGAGAGATAGAAAATACTGAGGGGGACATGCTATTTGTTACCATGGATGTGTCTAATTTATATACATGCATACCTCATGAAGAGGGAATAACGGCCGTTAGGGAGTTGCTCACAAACAACACTGAATATAGAGGCCATCCAATAGAATACTTTGCACTATTATTGCATTTTGTGTTGCATAAAAATTACTTCAAATTTGAAAATGAGATATTTTTGCAAAAAATGGGAACTGCAATGGGCTCACATGTATCCACAAGCTATGCCAACACATTTATTCATTTCTCTGAGCAAAAGTATATCCTTGATAACCCTACCTTTTAGGTACATGGCAGGGGATACAGGCGCTTCATAGACAATGTGTTTTTTGTATGGTATGGCAGAGAGGATACATTGATAATGTTTGTAGATGAATTAAACACACTACCTAGCCCTATTAAATTTGTGCCAAAATGGGACCCCAATGGAATAGAATTCCTAGATATAGAAATCTATAAGGAGAGGGGACAGATATAGACAACAATTTATAGGAAACCCACTGATAGGAACACCCTGGTTAAATTTGAAAGTTTTCACCCAAAACACCTACTGCAATCAATGCCCAAAGCTCAAATGCTCAGAGCTGTTAGACTTACTTCCAAGGTGTAAGAAAGGGAGGCAGCAGTGGATGATATGGGAAGGAGATTTTCAAAACGTGGGTATCCAAACAAAATACTACAGGAAAGTAAAGAAAAAGCCATGTCTGAACCCCAACCAGAAAGGAAGGAGATAGACAGTAATAGACAATTTTTTGTAACTGACTACACCACAGATACATTGAAATTAAGGAAGGCCATAATGACAACTTGAGGGTCTTGCAAATAGACGAAAGATTGACCCCATATGTAAAAGAAGAGCCAATCTTCTCATATAGAAAGGGAAGAAGTTTGAGAGACATGCTAGTACAATCAGACCCAGTGGAAAAATATGAAAGACCAATCATTCACTTTTTACAGAGGAAACCAGGGGTTTATAAATGTCATGGCTGTGTGACATGTGATAACCTAATTTTAGGGGGGACATTCACACACAGCCATACAGGCAAAATATATAAAATGTAATTCCCTTTAAACTGTGAATCTAAATACATGGTGTACATTATTAAATGCCAATGTGGTGCTGTCTACATTGGTAAAACGGAATGTACCCTGAAATAGAGGATGGCCACACACAGGTCTATTATTAGAATGCCCATTGAAAAGGGTAAGAGAGATCAGTCAGTGGCCAAACACTTCCTGGAGAATAGATATATATTAATAGATATTTTTGCCCACTTTTTTATGTCATTTTGCGCTGAATGCTGGAAATGCTGATTTTTTTAATGCTAATCTTGTTACATATCTTTCCCTAACTGACTTCAGCAAATACCTACAAAACAACAGAGCTTATACTAATATAATGATGGCTGTGGCTAGCCTTGTCTTCTGCAGAGACAAGCCCAGTTTGGCAACTCCAAGTGGTGGTTGAGACTGGCTATTGAAAATAAATTTCAGCAAATAAGAATTTTTTTTTTTTTTTTTAATGTTCAGACTTGGCTGATATGTTATTCTGAAGCAATAAAAAAAACAAATGTCTTGGAATCAGAAGACTTACGGCGCTCCATGTACTAAGCTGTCAATTAATCCGACATTGTAGACGCGGATAAACTTGCCGTTACTTGCCGCGGGCGAAATGGTGTCTGCTGTCACTATGTACTAATAATCCACCCATAAATAGACATGTCTAGCCCTCCGCGAGCAGTGGCGGATTATTGATAAATTTGACGCCTCGCTCGCCGCGACTAAGCTAATGTACTTAAATGACAGTAGAATTGTATGGCCAATTATTAACACGTGACATGCAAGGTGTCAGAAACGTCATAGTATGAAAAAGTATTTGGCTACTATAAAAGTGCAACTTTTCTAAACAACTGTATTATTGTTCCAAATTTTTTGAACAGTGATTACAGTGCATTATTTTTGTAATATTTATTTACAAATTGGATATGGCTTCATCTGGATCTGATACCACTTCAAAATCCAAAAATCTTCACTTCTCGCATCAGCAAAATGTATTTTTGATTGATATGATTATTGACTCTTATGATTATTTGTTTGGATGTCGTGTCAAACAGACTAATTTTTCAAGGAGGAAGATGATCTGGCAAAGGAAAAGCGATGCCGTTAGTGCCAAGGGTCCTGGAAAAAAGGATATTGAACAGCTGAAGAAACATTATAAAGACATCAAATGTTTCGCCAAAGCTAAATTGGCCAGAGAAAAAAAATTCTGCACGTGCTACCAGGGGTAGACCAGCATATGTGGCCGACATAAATGACTATGAGCAGAATCTTGTTTAGCGTCTAGGACCTGAGATCATCACCGGCATAACGGACGATTGTGACAGTGATTTGAGAGGTAAATGTATAACGTAATAATTGACGCAAAATGTTTGTTAAATAACGATAGTTCAGTGTCTCCAATATCATATGGATGAAAAATAACCTTATCTGTCTTCTTACTAAATAAATTATCTGCTTCCGTACGTGAATCCGCACATAGGCCCCAAATATTTTTTAGTCTTATCAATTATGGCGCATTTAAAAAAAAAATGTATTTTTAGAATAAATATAGAAATATATATTTATATTTATATATATATACATAATCAATAAAAGTATAAATGGGATTGTACAATAATAGGGTTTCTATAATTATCTATTTTTTGAAGCTATAACGGGAATATAAGAAAAATGTTGATAGATATCGATTGCATTTTTCATGCATAAAATAGTGTATTAAAAAGATAAAGATTTACTCGGTAATTAAACAACATTTTTATGACGCCTATAAACTTTTTTTTTAGGAGTTGATTATAAATATAGGGGACAACTATTAATGTGATCCCTAAAGATAACACCCATGTGTTCATTTACAAACCAGTATTGCATTGAAATTCCTTCAAGAGATAATGACAATAGAAATAATCAAATTTGACACTATAAATAAATTATTCATGTTGTGTAACACGGTATGTTCGACAATAATCATGAAAGAAAAATGTTTGGTTTCATATCACTTTAACTTTTATCTCTGCATATTCTGACTGCCCCCTGATCACATGCCTTTCTAAATTTATTATCTATTGACTTCCATGTTGCAGAATTTGAGTATAGAATACTAGTTTTAACAGTTTTCAAAATTAGTTATAACATCTAATTTTCTGCTTTCTATAGATATCCTTTGTTTGAGACATAGCGATGCACATGTTTGACGCAGTCACACGAGCCATCTATGTGCATCAACTGATGATTGTTTACTAAGCCTATGTATATATGCTTTTCATCAAAGTATAGCAATGGAATGAAGCTAAAAAGATAATACAATTAAATTTAAAAAAATAATTTTTAAAAAGCATGTTCTTTTGAAATCATGATAGTAAAATGTTTGTTTTCATGTCCCTTTAATGATTTTGCCAGCAGTCACTGCTGTGATCATAGTATTATTACCAGTATTAGCTTTTAGTTTAAAATACAAATATAAACAAATTGAAAAATGTATTAATAAAATTATATATTTTTTAAATTTATTTTAAAGCTACACCGACACCACAAGCACATCCTGGGAGGAGTACCATTGAAGCATCCACTTCTTCCAGATCTTCTGCAGCCGTTTCAAGACCATCTACCAGTGCAGCTCATGGTCAATTTATATGGTCCACATCTACTATCACACACAGTTCTTCATCTTTAGATACACTCCTTGATGTAAGGACCAGCACTCCAGAAACAGGTGTTGGAAGAGGAACTGGTAAGTAAATGATTTTTTTTAAAACAAAATGACAAATTAGCACTTTAATTTTTTTTAAAAATAAATAAATGTTCCCAATGAAAAATTAAAATGGCGTGTGTTATGTCTTTCATCTATCAAATCCAAAAATGTAATTTTAAAATATTTTTTTTTTAAACAAATGTACAATGTTAGTATTGACAGAATCTAGTTTGAGATCATTTAGAGATGAAATGGCATTTGAATGACATATACCAATGATCTGAGCTTATCATTAAAGGGACACTGAAACCAATTTTTTTCTATCATGATTCAGATAGAGCATGCAATTGTAAGCAACTTTCTAATTTACTCCTATTATCACATTATTTTCATTCTCTTGGTATCTTTATTTGAAATGCAAGAATGTGAGTTTAGATGCCGGCCCATTTTTGGTGAACACACTGTGTTGTTCTTGCTGATTGGTTGGTAAATTTACCGACCAATAAACAAGTGCTTTCCATGGTTCTGAACCAAAAAATAGCTTAGATGACTTCTTTTTCAAATAAAGAAAACAAGAGAATGAAGAAAAATTGATAATAGGAGTAAACTAGAAAGTTGTTTAAAATTGCATGCTCTATCTGAATCACAAAATAAAAATTTTGGGTTCAGTGTCCCTTTAATTTAAAACTTAATTGATATTAAATGTATTTTTAGAAATACATTTAAAGGGAATGTAATTGCATTTGAATATAAGTCAATAATTCCAATTTACTCAAATCTTATTGTCTTTTTTTTCTTTGTTTATAGCTGATTTGAGAGGTCTGTTCCATAGTTTGACTGGACATTCATCTCCATTATTTGATGGTATGTATCACTGATATATATATATATATATATATATATATATATATATATATATATATATATATATATATATATATATATAATATAATTTAAATTTTTGTGTATGATTGTTTTATCTGTTCTCTCCTTCTATTCCATCTATGAAACCATCTGTAAAAAAATGTTATGGTTATTTTCTAACAATTGTTTATGGTTTGATCTAGAAGAAGAAAACTCATCAAGGGAGATCACTATAAATCTCATGGCAATAAGAGAGGAAAATCCTAATTCAGATGAAAATACAGGACGGACATCATGATGGAATTGAGACTCCAGATATTCTCAATGAATTTGGAGATGCCCAACAATTTGAAATACATACCCCTGAAAACCTGGAGGAACAAGTGGAAACACAGGCACCACCACTACCACAAGAAACAGGGGATGTAAATATTGAAAAACCACCAGCTGAAGGACTATTGGCCGATGTTGGCTTAACGGAAATGTTGTCCCTTGCCAGGCAATATAGAGAGGACCACAGGGACATGCAGAATGTTATTAACAATAAAATTGAATGTTGGGCAGCCATTTCTGACAAAAATATTGAAATTGAAAAAGAAAAAACTGAAATTGAAAGGCAAAAATTAAATCTCCAAAGACGAATGTTTCAGTGGCAGAGGCAGATGGACGAAGAAAAAACACAGCAAATAAATAGAGCCTTAAGCCTCACTGAAAGGACACTACAATCACTGTTGTGTATTTTAAGTGAAAGGGAGGGTACAACAGACCCCAAAAGATGAAGGCTACAATGAACATTTTATTTCTTATTTATACCATCAATATCCACAAAGTTGTATTTTCTGTTGTTTGCAGACATATATTTGTTTTATTAAAAAAATTTTTTTTTTTTTTTAGGTTTAAAATGTTATTTTTTAATAAATACAAAATTGTTTTTCCAAAAAAATATCCTTTATTTACAGAAACTCTGAATTCTGATGTACTGTTGATTGTTCCCAAAAAAAGTATTTGTCATTTTTTCGTTGTCATATTTTTGAAAATTATATTCCAAATTTAAAAAAAAAAAATCACAGAATTAAATCAAATAACAGATTTTCGGTATAAAAAATCAACTTGCTCCAATAACATTTCCAAAGTTGCCCTAATTTTATCGATTTTGAGTTTAACATTATCTTCAAGACAACTCTGAGTACTTTTGTCTTCAGTTTCAGTAGTTGATGTTGAAGATACATCTGTAGAATAACAAAAGCAAAACAATTAGAATTTAAATTTACATATACATATTCAATGTATCATATGGTTATTTGTTCACAATTATTACCTCCTGCTGTTGTATTATCGATTTCATCGACAATATTGGCTTCTACACTTATGTCCACTCCTTTAAAGCTTTCATCAGACCCTACTCCTAAAAATATGCAATATGTATTAGTTAAAACTTTTTTTTTTTGGTTTTAAGAGTAATGAGTATGAAACATACCTTTATCTACCATCATTGTTCTTAAAACTTCTATTCTTGGGTGACTATCATCTGAACTCAACCCTTCAACTAATGGCACACTATTAGGATTTTGAAAATCATCGATTTCATCCATATTTTCTAGGTCTTCCATGGTAATATCTATGTGAAAGTAATAACAAAGAAAAAGATAAAAAAAACTATTGAAGCCAAAAACTATATAAAATATATTAATTATATGTTAACTAACCATTCATTACCTGTCTGTGTGTTTTTATGAAAAACTTGATATGGATTGGGAGATAATTCAATATCCAATAGTGTTAGTGGCATAGGTGGAGATAAAGCTTCACTCCTGGGTGTTTCCACCAACATTGACCGGAGGTAGCGTGGTGGCTGTTTACACTTTATTTTCTTACTTCGCATATCTATAAACATATTAATTTAAATAAAAATTGGAAGTAAAAAATTAAAATATAAAAATGTATAAGAAATTTTTAACAAATTTGAAATGATGTATGCTACTACAATTTTATTAATAGTATTTTTTTTTTAATCAAGAATTTAAATTTCATTCTACTAACACAGTTATGCATGCTTATTTTTCTTACAATTAAATTTAAAATCTACTAACATTGTTCATGAAGTTCATTTTTAAAGAATAATTACAATTATATTTTACTCTACTAACACAGTTCTGCATGCTTACTTTTCTAACTTTTCAAAATTGTATATACTAACATTGTTAAAGTGCCACTCAAACAAATTGTTTTCTTTCTTAATTCCGATAGAGCATGTCATTCTGATAAAATTTCTAATTTACAACAATTATCAATATTTTCTATAGTTTAACTTGATATATTTTTATAAGAGCAGGAATGTAAATCTTAAGAGCCAGCCCATGTTTTGCTCAGCCACATGGATAGTGCTTGCTTATTGGAGGCTTCCATTTCCCAAACAATAAGCAAGAAAGGTTCTCAAACAAAAAATGGGCTGCTCCTATGCATCACATTAATGTATTTTAAATCAAGATAGCTATAGAACGAATACATTTTTTTTAAAAGTAGTACATTAGAAAGTGTCTTAAAATTGATTGTTGGTTCTGAATCAGGAATTTAAAAAAAATTTTGTGTCCCTTTAAGCATGTTCCTTTTTTCATAATAACTAAAATTGACATCATCTACTAACAATGTTCAGCATGAGCATGCTTACATTAGTTGATACTTATATATAATAGATACATTTCGGTTTAGTGTTCTCTGACAGTTGTTTTTTTTATTATTTTGTTGAATATAAACATAGATGAAAGGGACACTAAACACAATTTTATTATGTAAGGATTACTATAGAGCATCCAACTATAACCATCTATACAATTTGATACTCTAATGATTTTAATAATCCTCAATATCACATACTTCTAAATTCAAAATAAAAATAAGATTGTAGATTATTCGTCAGTGATGACACAGTTCAAACTACATTATCTGTTTCTATTAGAACAACAAAATTTAAAATATAGCAATATTAAACTTACATGTCCTTATCAATCTTCTAATAGATTTATAGTACTTAGGTTCTCTTCTCTTCAAGTCACTATATTTTCGAAGACATTGTCGTCTTGTTCTTTTAATTTTTGAAATCTGATGCATTCTTCTCAGCATCTCGTATATAATTTTGTCACGGCATTCCTGTCTCACTGCCCTTACACACCCCAATATGTTTAGGAAAATATTTATCTATGGCATAAACTAATATTACTAATTTGCCAGCACCAAAAGGTTTAGGACGCGACATGCTTGACGATGACGTCATTAATCGCTAAGTCAATCATTAGCGCATTGATTGCGATATGTAGCAAAAAATAATATAATGTATATGTAGATTTATGTATTTAGTTAATGTTTGTAAACAAAGAATATTAATAGAATGTTCAATAATAAAATATTATTACGTTTTCAAATGGAATGAAAGATTAATAATAGAACTAACAAGTATTTTTTAATAGGAGTAAATGA
Organism: Bombina bombina; assembly: GCF_027579735.1. Lineage (NCBI taxonomy): Eukaryota > Metazoa > Chordata > Amphibia > Anura > Bombinatoridae > Bombina > Bombina bombina. The sequence continues at coordinate 1,100,531,142 of NC_069501.1, forward strand.
ACAATTTAAGATAAATTGCTTCTATGTTTATAGTTATTAAAAATGATATTTTGTTTAGAAACAATTTCAGTGTTACATATGTGTATATATATTTTTGAATTTATTTTTGTTTACATTAGTTTTTTAAAAATATAATAAATATTTTTTAGTATTGTTTGTCAGTTTGTAATAAAACAATTTAGTTTGCATTATTTGTTGAGAATTTTTTGGGTTTTCTTTATTTTAAATTTTTAGCCCAACTATTGTCACTATTTGCGTCCTACAAAATTCTAATTGGATTAATGTTACATAAATATATATGTACAATGACAATGTTTAATCTATATGAGCCACAATAACTTTAAAAACTATTGAAGGGAAAGCGAAGTTAATAAACATAATAAGTGATAAGAGTAAGCCCGGAAGGATTTTTTAATTTGAATATGGCCCAACCTAGGAGCTGTTAAAACTTTAGATTAAGATAAAACAAAGTAAATTACCTTGTTAAAGTCTTTAGAAAAGTTGTTTAAAATAACAACTCCTATCTGAAAGCATAAAATTTTACTTTGGAATAGCCTGTCATTTGGTAAGTCTACAATTCAATGAGACAATACAATGAATTACCATCAGCTATTGAGGGATTACATTAAACAAATCGCATTATGTAAAAGAGTTATAGAAGCTATAGACAGTAGTGTGATGTCACAAAGACAATATATTGTCCACAAATTATTGTTTGGAATGACTGATCATAAACTTGATTTATAATTAATATTTTAAACCATTGATAATTGAATAGCAACAACTTGATGTAATTATATGTATATATATCAACAGTTATTTTTAATACCCTTAATTATAAATAAAATGTATATTTATTTTCTTTTAATTGTAATACAAATATTTTTAACTTATATTGTCTTTTTATGAGAAACATTATAATTTTTTTTCCTTTACATGTTCTTTTACATCATATTATATATTTTTTTTTTTTTAAAAAAGAGTCGATGACAATTTAATAAAGGAAATGATTTATTTATTTATCAACTTAAGACATAAAATTTAATCATCAAAATATTGTTCTGAAACCATGTCCCTTGTTGCCATACCAAGCCTATTAGGTTGTTCTATACATATTTCTTCTGCAAAATCGTCATCATCTATGGTATTTTCTTCCTCTAATGGGCAGCCTCTTTTAATTGCTATATTGTGCAGTATGCAGCAAACCAATATAATTCTTGCGACTTTCTCAGGTGCATACTGCACAGCGCCACCAGAACGATCAAGACATCGAAACCGCATTTTCAAAAGACCGAAAGTCCTCTCAATTATCCCCCTGGTAGATCAATGTGCTTTATTGAAACGTACTTGATTTCTGGTCTGTGGGTTGTTATAGGGAGTCAACAGCCATTCTGTACATGAGTACCCACAATCTCCTAATAGGACATAAAAAAAAAATATTAATATAAAAATAATTATAAAGATTGAGAACTAATATGATACAAATTAAAAATATACAACACTTTACACTTTAATTACAGTCGACAAATTTGGCGCAATTTATGTACATGGAAATTAAAAACGTCAAATTAGACGCCAGTTATGCTTACCTAGAAGCCATCCTTCAGGCATATCTCCATCCTCGAACTTCCGGTATAAGCCAGTCTGCCTTAAGATGTAAGAATCTTGACATGAGCCTGGGTAGTTTGAACAGACACTGATTATCCTCATGTTGGGGTCACAGACCATCAAGGAATGGAAATGCTTTCTTTTCCTATAGATCTCCTCAAGAGCTTGAAGTGGTCTAACAGCAACATGGGTACAGTCTATGGCCCCTAGGACATTGGGCATCCTAGCCATCCTATAGAAATTTGACTTTATAGATTGCCATTCTTCTGGGGTAGATGGCAAACAAACATATTGAGGAAAAATAATCATCATATCCCTGATGACTTTTGATAAGTGGCGTGAAAAAGCTGATTGACTCATTCCAATAATGATGCTAGAAACTGCCTGAAAGGATCCAGTTGCCATAAAATGCAATGCAGCTAATAGTTTCAATAGTCCAGGAATAGCTCGTGAACGAGCCGTCATCGGCTCCAAATAATCTTCAATCTCTCGATACAGGTGAAATATGGATTCACGATTAAGCCGGAATCTTTGTATGATCTCTCGGTCAGAAATGCTGTGCAAACCAACCCGTGGAAGGAATACACGGGGGACACAAACTCTCCTTCTTAACCAATCGATTAGTGACATTTCCAGTATTCTGTCTTCTAGATCGGATTTGCATCACATGGAGAATAAACAAATACAGAAGTGTCTCCATAGCTTCTGAAATCAAGAATGTAAGTACAATGCTGATATTACTGCCTTTTATATATGTCTAGTCTGGCGTCTACATTGACTTTCCTATGCTTTTGTACCTTGCCCACCACCTAAAAGGTGGTGAGGCAAAAATAACGAGGTGGGAGCGGAAATTGTAGCGAGCGGACAAATAGATTTTTTAGTACATTAGTTTATGGCGAGTTGGGGGACAAATGTGTCTATTTACATTGAAAATGGAGAGGTAGCGAGGTTTGGCGGATAAGTACGCTCGCAATTTTAAATATGCGGGTTTGAACATAGTTGACGACTTTGTACATATCAGTTTGCGAGTTTTGATACAAGATTTTTTGCGGGTAGCTCGCTGACTGCTTAGTACAAGGAGCCCACGGTGTGCCTTTAAGGGTTGTTAAACTGTTGTTAAAGGGACAGTCTACAATAGAATGTTTATTATTTTAAAAAATAGATAATCCCTTTATTACCCATTCCCAGTTTTTCATAACCAACACAGTTATAGCAATATACTTTTTACCTCTGTGATTACCTTGTATCTAAGTATCTTCTGACAGCCCCCTGATCACATGACTTTTTATTTATTATCTATTGACTTGCATTTAGTACTGTGTTGTTCTAAATCTTAAATAACTCCTCGGACATGAACACAATGTTATCTATATGGCCCACATGAACTAGCAGTATCCTGTTGTTAAAATCAAATACAGAAAGATGTGATAAGAGGCTGTCTATAGAGGCTTAGCAACAGGCAGAAATTTAGAGGTTTAAATGTCATAAAGTATATTAATCAAACAATGTTGGTTGTGCAAAGCTGGGGAATGGTTAGTAAAGGCATTATCTATCTTTTTAAACAATAACAATTTAAGTGTAGACTTAAGGGTTTTGGGTGTATTATGAAGTATCTGATGGTCTGGTTCCAAAGCTATACATTAAATGCTAAAAATAGTCCTGAATGGATAAATTGATGATGGCTTGAAACATGAAACCCCTTTATGAGACTGCATTAAAATATCCAATAAGACAATTAGCAAGAATGTAATAGAACCCTCAATACACTGACTCAACATCTAGGTCTACAGAAAATTCCTAAATAATGAGCCATAAAATTTAAAACAACCTTATGCCTTTGAGATATATTTTTCTGTTTCTGGTTTATTAGCATTTTAAATATATTTTCCTTATGAAATTAATGCCAATAAGGTACAAAAGGATTTTATTTATTTAATGTACATCCTGCTTAACAAATGACTAGACACATACTGTATATATTTTCTTCCTACTTAAACCCAGTAAATTAACAGGTGACAACATTTCCTCTTCAGCCAGGAACTAACACTTGAAATGATACAGATGCCTATCAGAAGTGTTATTAAAAGGTGTGTTAAAAAATGGATAAATGGGTTATAACTGAGATCAGTCTTTTCTCACTGTGTAATAATCACCCTTTGAAGTTTGAGAATTGTGAAAAATGAACGTTTGAATAATGTGCAAAATTCAGTAGATTTTTCTCAGGTTCTGACATTCCACCTTAGTTTTGAGTAATCCAAAATCTATGCTCCTCATGAAGGAGTCACATTTTAAATTAATTAATTTATTCCTGTTTTATTTACATTAATTAGTTTGATTTTTGTTTTTTTTATTGTTCTAATATTGCCCTTCTGTTTATTGGGCTGGTTTTCTGCATAGGCCCAGCTAATTTTTCATCAATATTAATACAATACTTTGGAGAGAAAAAAACTTTAGATACATAATATTGGGATAAGCCTCATTCGCAACATATCAACCTTTTGATTTTGAGTTTTTGTCTATTGTTGAAAGTCAATGTGCATTTTATAAAGAGCACAAAGGAGAATTATAATGGTAAAAATGTGTATAGTAACTAGCGCCTAGATGGAATACAAGCTGCACTATAAAAGACTCCCTAACAGAATCTTAGAGTAATGACAAATATTGGAGGTATAGGAGCGCCAAAGGCCGAAGTATTACACATGTTAAATAGGATTGAGTAATTCCTTATAGTCACCTAATGAAGGTTAGGGGTGGCAACCCCAGAAAATATATATATTCTACAACGTCCTAATTACTATAACTTAAATAAACTAATTGTCACCAAGTGGACAAATGTACCGAGAATAAAAACAGAGATCCCCACCTTTTTATATATATTTATTTATTCTGGAGAACTAATCTCTTATATAAAACAGATGCAATTAAAAATCCACAATAGAATTGAATAACAATTATATGCAAAAAGATAAAATCCTAGACAAAATACAATATGTAGTCAAGAAGATACGGTCTGAATAGGATACAATATAGTCCAGATTGGATAATTAAAAAGTACTAGCCCATATACGATACGTTGTTTGGATAGGAAATATGATTACGCCTTCTAACAGGGTGGAGAATGTTAAATGAAACAAGAAATATATAAAAGTATTACTAAGGATGGCTAAGGAAACAGACAATCTGTAACCATAATAAGCAACAATATGGTTGCTTATTATGGATAATTAACAGTATAAAAAACATATCTCTGTTTTCACGCGTTTAAAATGGCAGGTAAGATTCCCCTAAACAGAATCTTGCAAAAAGCTTCCTCCTTTGAATAGGCCCTGAGGAACTGCCTGTTTATTTAATGCGTGAACTTTCTATATGCTTATTTGTGGGCGTGTCTGTAGGACCCTTGTACTCAACTAAGTCACAAAGCTACAGCTATCTGGATATCATGAGCAACTGCCAGTCGCAAGACAGTGATTTATTTTACTTTGAACAGCAGGTGCTGAAGATCTGTTTTAGACTGAAGAATTCTATAAGGATTTCAAACATTATTAAAGATCTATAAGCAGGTTCATATATATATATATATATATATATATATATATATATATATATATAAATAAATAAATATATATATATATATATATATATATATATATATATTTACATATCTTTTGTAGCATAGGTATTTTCTTATTATTGAACAAAAAATCACAATAATATCCTCTGACTCTACAATTTACATGATCCCCAATGGCAAGCTATTTTAATTAATCAATAAACTGCAACAAACTCCTAACTTTATTCATCTCTAACTCTATGGGACATCAACACAAACACCTCATCCTTAAAGCCTTAACCCTTTTGTAACATTGTCATTAATTTCAAACAGAAAAGCCTGCACCAAAATTAGCCTTAGTCACGACCCTCAACCCAATACAAGGATATGCAAAATTTTGAAATTATATACATTCCCCATGATTTTTTTCAAAAGGGAAGTTTTGATGTTAAAAAACTAACCTAGTTGAAGGGCAAGAATGATTTAATAAATGGACACCATCTATCATCGACAGTTCAAGTTTGATCCAGTTTTTGAACAGTAAAAAAGTTTGATACATTCCCTGAACCTCCACAAGATCTTTAGAAACACAAAGAAAAATAATTTGATGTGGGGGCTTCTTGGCAATATCTTTCTTGTAACCCTGACAAAAATAATGTTTACTAAGGCCACAATGATTGAAAGTGCTGTGAGGCAGTGATATATTCAAAAAGGATCTGATGGGGGGGCGTGTCCAAGCAGCGGCTCTAATCAGCCGCATTTTCTGGAGCTCTGGGTGAGTGGGTTATAAGCCGCTCAATATTAACTCACAAATACAGCTTTCAACAAAAATACAAGTTAATCTGTGCTCCTAAGCACTATACAGACTGTTACAACAACTCTCAGCTGTACGAATGATCCCAGAGGTGGAAACGGACAATTGTGGCCTGTACTAGCGGTGATCACACAGGCAGCGCTTCCCCCCCGGCTGTCCGGGGTGTTTCACCAGAAACAAACCTAAGATAAACCCATCTTATCATACTACAGCCTTCTCAACATTTCTCTTATTGCCCCGGCTGCATCGGCCATCTGTACTCGCTAGATAGCAAGAAAAAGAAAGGAAGGGAAAGGTGTAAAAATGGCGTCCACTGCAGGAGACACGAGGAATGGCACAACTCTAGCATCAACAGATCGCACACTGCTTAAACTAGAGTTGCTGTTTCAGAAGTTAATAGATAAGGCTCCATCGGAGCAGGAACTGCTCCACCTGATGCAGAAAATCCCACTGACATTACCGAAGCATCCAGTGTCACTACAACTAAAGACCCCGGAGTGCGGCCTGCCCATGGGGCCCGAGAGGGCCGCGCAACTAAACACACAGCTGACACTGGACTGCATGCAGATAGATCCTCTTAATGTGCACTCTTACATGCCGGCGACGCAACGCAGAGACGGCGAAGCGGCGGAGACCGCTGGAGGAGAACGAATCACTAAGAAACCATCTCACTCATCGCCGGACATCCTAAGGAACAACAGGCTTGCCCTCATCTCTGGCTTAGCATCCGTGCAACTCACTCCCGCAACCCACGCCATAAGAACAAACCATGATTCTATCAACAATAAAGGTATGCTGATACGTACTCTTGAGATGACACCCTTAAGGGGACCCCCTGACATGGCAAAATCACTTACTTTACCCTTACCGAAGGCCGGGTCTGGTCGGGTGCCCCAGGGTCTTGGAGGGGGGCCTTGGCGAACCGTGACTTCAATGCTCTGTACAAATAAGCCTGTGATCAGATCGCTGCTTACCTTGCAAGGACCCATAGAGACTTGGAACATTTCCCCCGTACCATTCGATACATCATGGCACTCAAAGGTGTCAAGCATGCCACTAAGTATAGTTTAAAATGCCTAATTTTTGTCCAGCAGTTGAATTCCGAAACGGAAAATGTATAGCCCTTTTGGGCCCCTGGGTATAGGCATGCTTACTGTGTTTGACATACCTAGTCTATAGACAATAGAACGTTTTGCAACTTCCCCACACTGTTCACAACATGAAAACCATGTTTTTCAGGGTATTGTTTGGACTAGAGCCTTTTAATGAGTTTTGTTTTCTTTAGTAATGTTGCATAATCAGTCATTAGTCTTTGAATTGCCCTAACTACTTCACATACAAATCTGTCAGTGGTATTTCTTTATCCACTTATAGTTATCAACTACATATCACATAGAGTAGCCCACTCTCATCTTGCACTGCCTGTGGCCGAGGCGGTGTGGGACAAATATATGCATAAATCCAGCAGACATGGCTGCTAATTTAACAAGAGGAGCCACCATACCCATTCAGGGGAGCACAGCCTCAGCTACCTTTAGGTTTAAGTTACCACTTACATAGGATGCAAAAGATGGGGCAGCAAATATTAGTGCATCTGAAGGTTGAAATAAGTAATTGCCTATTATGTTAAAGATGTGGCCTTACTTCATGTCACTTAATCAAGTTCTGGCTGTTTGTAGTATTTTTCTTTTTGTATGTTTTTTCTCTTTGTATTATTCAGCTATACCAAGTTTGATCTTATCTAAGAACTATTTATAAAGACTGTAATTTTCTAACAATCAGTCAGCTACCCCTATGATATCAACTTTGACTTCCTTTTTTTTTTTTTTTGCGAGATCCAAAAGAGGTCTCTACAAACGGGGTATGGCAAAAACACCCAGCAAATACAGCCCATATGTCCTACTTTTAGATACGAACAGTTGACTGAGTGAAATCACAGGAAAAGGGACTTGCTTTATTTACCTATGAAGCAACAGTATATTTATATGTATCTACATTTTGTTTGAATTGCTGAATTTAATATTTGCTGTAAACTATTACTTTTTTTTCTTTCTCAATAAAGCTCTTTGAAAATCAAAAAAAAAAAAAAAAAAAAAAAAAAGGATCTGATGGGATGTTGAGAATGCTGGCAAAATACCCAAAAGTGCTGACATTACTCTTTAAAGGCAGCATTGCAGAGGGGCATTTTACTGTAGATCGCAATGGGTGCCGATACTGGCAAAATATTCCAAGCAACATTGGCGATGTAAAGTAAAGGATTCCTTTTAAATATTAAGCAGACAACATAATAACTATACCTATTTACACCTAAACCACCATAACCTACCACTACAAACTAACCCTGCACTAAATAACCTCTAAACCTCTATCTAATAGACCACCACAATAATCTTTCTAACCTGTTAACACCTATAGCACCAATAACCCACCGCAAACACTCCCTATACTACTTAACCCCCATAATGCCAATACCCCCTAACCTATTAACCCCTATACCACTACAACCCCCCAACACAAACTACCCCTACTGAAATCAACCAGTAGAATGAAATATTTTTCAATTGGTTGATTGGACTAGAAATTAAAAAATAAGCCAATAGAAATGCAAGGGCACCCCTATATAAGGAGGAACCTTGCATTCAAGCTGCAGTGTGCATCCGTCGGTGACCACATGAAGATGACCCCTGAAAGGATATAAGAAGGATCAGATGGAAGAAGAGGATCGCCGCCATAAAGATGAAGAGGACTGCCCTGCAGAACTACCGGCATGAAGAAAGAAGAGGAGCACCACCAGAGTTAACTGGAGTTTAGCTTTAGGATTTTTTTGGGGTGAGCTTTTTAAGATTAGGGATTTTTTTCCTTTTAGTTTTTTTTTAGTTTAGTTTTCTCTTTAGGGCTATGTCCTACCAAATGCCCTTTTCAGGGCAAACTTTTTTTTAGGATAGGGATTTTTTGGGTCAGCAAAAGAGCGTTGGCCACTCCCCAACCAAATGCCCTTCTGAGGGCAATGCCCAACAAAATGCCCTTTTCAGGGCAATCTTTTTTTGGACATGGATTTTTATTAGTTTATGAGGTTTTTTAAATGTCTTTTTTTGCGGGGGTGGTTACTTTTATTTTAGAATGTAGTTGTAGTATTTATTTGAAAAAGAGCTGTTATACTTTAGGGCAATGCCCTACAAAAAGCCCTTCTAATATTAACATTTTATGTTAGTTTTGGGTTTTTTATTTTGGGGTGGGCCTTAGTTTTAGTATAGGCATAACAGATTTTTTTAATTTTTTGGTAGTGTTGTTTTTTATTTTCTGTAATGTTAGTTTTTCTTTTTTTTTTTATTTAGTGCATTTTTAGTAACTTAGGGGGTTTTAGCTAAGAGTTGAGGGGGGTTAGATAGTTAAGTATTGTAGGGGTAGTTTGCATTATGAAGCTGTGGCAGTATAGGGGTTAATAGGTTAGGGGGCACATTGCGTTGGGTGGTTGTGGCAGTGTGGGCTAATAGGGGGTTAGGTCTTTAGGTTATGTCAAATTAGAAGTTAAAATTGTAGATTGCGCTGGAGGTGTGGCCATGTAAGGGGTTAATAGTTTATTTTAGTATTGAATTTATATCCAATGTTAAAATGATATTTATTGTCATGTATAATGTATATTATTTTAAGTATTGTATCTAATGTAAAATGAGGTTATTTTTGCTTCTTCATTTTATTATTTTTAAACATAAATATATATTTTGAAATAGATACAATACTTAAAATAATATGCATTATACATTATTATTATTATTATCGGTTATTTGTAGAGCGCCAACAGATTCCGCAGCGCTATAAACAAATGCGGAGTACAACAAAACAATTATAGGAATCAAATGGGTAGAGGGCCCTGCCAAGAGTTGCACTGTTGTAGTCAGCTCTTAAGAATGTGATCTACAAACAGCTGGACTCTTAGGCTTACATGCTAAGGGGGTTCAGGGGATAGCAATGGAGGAGAGGAACTGGTATAAAGAAAGGTTAGCATAGGTTGTATGCATCCCTGAACAGTAGAGTCTTTAGGGAGCACTTGAAGCTTTTAAAACTAGAAGAGAGTCTTGTGGAGCGAGGCAGAGAGTTCCACAAGATGGGAGCCAGTCTGGAGAAGTCCTGTAAACGGGGTGTGATGAGGTGACAAGAGAGGAGGAGAGTAGGAGGTCATGAGCAGAGCGAAGGGGATGGGAGGGAGAGTATCTGGAGACAAGGTCTGAGATATAGGGGGGAACAGTGCAGTTGAGGGCTTTGTATGTCAGATTAAGAATTTTGTGTTTGATCCTAGAGGCAAGAGGAAGCCAGTGAAGGGATTGGCAGAGAGGTGCAGCAGATGAAGAGCAACGTGTAAGGAAGATGAGTCTGGCAGAGGCATTCATTATGGATTGTAAAGGAGCTAGGCGGCAGGTGGGGAGACCAGAGAGGACAGAGTTGCAGTAATCAAGGCGGGAAAGAATGAGAGAGTGGATTAAAATCTTAGTTGTGTCTTGTGTAAGGAAGTGTCTAATTTTAGAGATGTTTTTAAGGTGGAAGCGGTAGGCTTTAGCCCATGACTGAATGTGAGGAGTGAAAGAAAGATCTGAGTCAAATGTGACCCCGAGACATCGGGCATGCAGGGTAGGGGTAATGATGGAGTTGTCGACAGTTATAGAGAGATTGGGGGTGGAGAGTTTAGAAGAAAGGGGGGAAATAAGGAGCTCAGTTTTGGAGAGATTTAGCTTGAGGTAGTGAGAGGACATCCAGTTAGAGATGTGAGAGAGACAGTTAGTGACATGGGTTAGCAAGGAAGGAGATAGGTCTTGTGCAGAGAAGTAGATTTGGGTGTCGTCGGCATACAAATGATATTGTAAACTGTGGGACTTTATTAGGGAACCTAGTGATGACGTGTAGATTGAGAAGAGAAGGGGACCGAGGACAGAGCCTTGCGGTACTCCGACAGAAAGTGGTGACGGGGCAGAGGAGGCCCCAGAGAAGGCTACACTAAAGGTACGGTTTGACAGGTAGGAAGAGAGCCACGAGGGGGCTGTGTCATAGATGCCAAAGGATTTGAGGGTTTGGAGCAAAAGAGGGTGGTCAACAGTGTCAAAGGCTGCGGACAGATCAAGGAGGATAAGCAGAGAGAAGTGGTCTTTTGATTTTGCTGTAAGTAGGTCGTTGGTAACCTTAACAATTGCTGTCTCTGTGGAGTGATGGGGACGAAAACCAGATTGCAATGGGTCAAGGAGGGAGTTTATTGTAAGGAAATGGGATAGGCATGCATAAGCTAGTTTTTCCAGAAGCTTTGATGCAAGAGGGAGGAGGGAAATAGGGTGGTAGTTGGATGGGTAGGTAGGATCAAGGGAAGGTTTTTTGAGGATAGGTGTGACCAGTGCATGTTTCAGCGATGAGGGATTCATTGCTCCTTCTTCCTGGACTTCTAGTGCTCCATCCAAGTCCTCTTACCTTCCTATCTCTCTTTCTCTCCAGTGGGGAAGTGAGAATCATCAAGTCACAGCCATAATAGACTCTGGAGCCAGTGGCTGTTTCATAGACCAGACCTTGGTACAGACCTATCACCTTCCTAGGCGATTAAAGCCACACCCAGTATTATATGTTGTGGATGGAACCCCAATCAAGACAAGTCTGGTATTACATGAAACCATTAATCTAGACATTGTTCCCTCACCAATGTTTCCACTCATCCTGGGCCTTCCCTGGCTTCGAATCCACATCACGGTAATCAATTGAGTTAGAGGTACCCTCACCTTTTCCTCTACCTTCTGTACCACCACCTGTTTTAACAAAACTCCAGCACAAGTATCCACTATGATCTCTGAATCTTCAGTCAGTCTGTCTGATAAATATAAAGAGTTCCAAGATGTCTTTAACAAGAAGAGTGCTGATCAGTTACCTCCTAGATGCCTGTATGATTGTACAATTGACCTACTTCCAGGTGCTCCTATACCCTATGGGCGCCTATTTCCTTTAGCCAAGGCCAAGCTTAAACACCTAAAGGAGTACATCTCTGAAAGCTTAACTAAAGACTTCATCCGGCCCTCAACATCTCCAGCAGGGGCAGCTATATTTTTCATCAGCAAGAAAGATGGAGGTCTTCGTCCCTGCATTGATTACCGTGCTTTAAATAATATCACCATAGAAAAACGATACCCCCTACCGCTGATACCAGAACTCCTAGATAGACTAAAAAAAGGAAACATCTTCACGAAAATAGATCTGCATATAATCTAGTCCATGTACCAGAGGGGGACGAATAGAAGACCGCCTTCAGAACTCGGTACGGGCACTTTGAGTACCTTGTTATGCCCTTTGGGTTATGTAATACCCCTGCCACGTTCCAACACTTTCTGAATGATGTTTTTTTGTGACATTCTGGATTCCTTTAGAATTATTTATTTAGATGATATCCTAGTTTTTTCTTCTTCTCCTGCTGAACACCTTGAACACATGAAGAGGGTACGGCTTTGTCTCCGTGAACACGGATTATACGCTAAACTGGAGAGGTGCGTATTTGATACAGAATCTGTAGAATTCCTGGGCTACATTATCACTCCTGGACAGATCCAAATGGATCCCCACAAAATCACAACTATTTTGGAGTGGCCCAAACCTAAGGATAAAAAAAATCCGTACAACGCGTTGCTTTGTTTTTAAATAAAGATATATGTTTTTATGATACACTTGCTGTTGTTTGGGATATTTTAACGCCGGTTTGTGGAGTTTGGCGAGGATTCTGTTTGCCAAGAGAGTGGTCTACTGGGCGACTGAGAAGTCTCAGCTTGCTGTTACTGCACCTGGAGGTGCAGTACCTATTGTAAGTGTGACCTTATATCATCTTTACACTTGATTGGACTGCACTAGGCTATGATAGCTCTTTTTTGTAACTCCCTATAGGCACCTTTGATGTATTGCTGATCAAGCCTGTATCTATGTGCCCAGTGTGCCATCCACAGTGAGCTGGACCACTACAAAGTTCCAGTCTGCCCCATTAGCACTATTGGGTGTGCTGCGTTTGTGAGTACCCTTTCTCATATATTCTAATATCCATCTGCTTGACGGTACTAGGCCATGTTTGCGCCTCTGTGTCTTTTTTTCTCCAGAATATCGCTCCCCAGGGATTGAACCCAAAGACTTTTTATTGTTTTGTTTCATTCTGCTAATATTTGTTTTGGGATATATGGTTTATTTTATAATTTCATGTCATTTTTTTCATATGTATATTTTATAGTAATCACTATTTATATATGTTTTAATTAGTATATACTTAGGAAGCGCCCCTATGGGAGTAATGCCTAGTTGCATTTTTCCTTAACTGTTATTTTTTGGTTTTCTACGGTCCGTCAACTTTTACAGATGCTTTATCAGAGGTTTCTCACAAATATGCTCTCCTATAATCACCTTGACCAAGAAACATGATAGATTTCAATGGACAACTCAGCCCAAGAGGCCTTCGAAAAATTAAAGAAACTATTTACCCAAGCACCTATTCTGGTACAACCAGACACAACCAAAGCCTTCTATCTTAAGGTAGATGCCTCTGACATCGCTGTGGGGGGTATCCTTTCTCAAAGAGGGGAAAAGGATGAGCGGCTACATCCAGTAGCATTCTACTCTCGAAAACTCCTTCCTGCAGAGAGGAATCATGATGTAGGTGAGAGGGAGCTTCTTTTAATTAAAGGTACATTAGAAGCAAGGCATCATCTATTAGAGGAAGCTCTCATACCTATTACGGTATATACGGATAACCGCAATCTAGAATGTCTTTGTGTTGCCAAAAGATTACGTCCTCGTCAAGCCGGCTGGGCTTTGCTCTTTTCTAGATTCAATCTACAAATCACCTACTGACCTCGATCCAAGAATCTAAAGGCAGATGCCTTATCACGCTTATATGAGGATACTTACAACACTAACCAAACCCAAGACACTATTCTACCCCCTCATCAATTTCTCGCAATACAGATCTCACTTCTAGATCGCATATGGAACCTAAGTGTTCAACTCCCTGCTATCATTCCATCTCTGACCCTAAAACAAAGACTATGGTACCACGACAAACAGGTGTATGTGCCACCCTCGCTTCGATCCGAAGCACTCAGTCAATTCCAGGACACTCTTTCCGCAGGCCATTGCGGAATTACTCAAACATTGGAAAGTATTAGCCATTACTATTGGTTGCCATCCATCAAGACTGATACCAGGGAATACGTCTTAACCTGTGACATATGTGCCCGTTCAAAAACTCCAAAAATGAAACCAATAGGCCTTCTACAGTCTCCTATAGTTCCTTAAGGGCCATGGACAGACATAGCAATGGACTTTATTGTGGATCTACCTCTGTCATACAAACACAATACCATTCTGGTTGTAGTCGATAGGTTTACAAAGATGGCATATTTTATTCCCTCCATGGAACTTCCTTCTGCTGCCAAGACCGCCTCCTTGTTTCTGAAAAATATCTACCGCCTGCATGGATTGCCTCAATCAATCATCACTAACCGAGGTTCTCAGTTCACCTCCTGTTTCTGGTCCCACTTTTGCAGTCATCTCAAAATCCAACGTTGCTTATCATCAGCTTATCACCGCCAGACCAACGGGCAAACTGAGCGTACCAACCAGACTTTGGAGCAATACCTCTGTTGCTTCACCACATACCTACAAGATGACTGGCTGTCTTTACTTCCTACAGCAGAAATCTCTTATAATAATCACATGCATCATTCTATTAAGGTCACGCCTTTTTATGCCAATTATGGTTTCCATCCATGTGCCTTCCCCAAGTTGCCTTGACTCAACACAGTACCTGATGTGGCCTTGCGTTTAAATAAACTTAAACAACAAAGGCAGATACTAATCGATACTTTAAAGATGGCACAACAACGTTATAAAGGATATGCCAACAAAAAAAGGTCCCCAACACCTACCTATGTGCTAGGGGATAAGGTCTGGCTATCCACACAGAATTTGCGTATGTCCTTACCTTCACGGAAATTAGGACCACGCAACATAGGGCCTTTTTCAGTGATGAAAGTCATATCCCCAGTGGCTGTTCACTTGGATCTCCCTGCCTCCTACCGGTTGCATCCGGTATTTCATGTTTCTCTGCTGAAGCCTTGGAGACCCAACCATTTCCAATCACGTGTTGCTGCTCCACCTATTCCATTGATGGTTCAGAAGAATTTGAAGTCCAAGAGATTCTTGACTCCAGGCATCATAGGGGATGCCTGGAATATCTTATCCACTGGAAGGGGTATGGTCCTGAGGAGCGATCCTGGGAACTGGCCAAGAATGTCCATGCTCCTGCAAAAGTCAAAGCCTTTCATCTGAGACATCCTGGTCGGCCAACCCCGTTTCGCGCCCTGAGGTCGCGTCTGAGGGGGCTCTGTCACGACACAGCTGGACACTTACCCGCTCTTGGCTTCCGGAGGCATCCTAGAGGTGGTGCTGTAATGGTCTCTGCTTCCCAGGCCTCCTATCGCAGGCCTGTGACTGTCTTCCTCTCTCCTCACCGCCGAGTTTTGCAGCGATCGTGCTGTCATGATAGAATGGTGGCCTCCATGCAAACTCGGTGTTTGAGCATAGTATGGGATGAGGGGTCCGGGTCCGATGGAGGAGAGCAGGCCAGAGACTCTGAGAAAAACCAAGATGGCGTTAAGTCCCTGACTTCCTCTTATTGACCATGCTTGCTCCAGCTACTGGGGGCAGGTGACCGGTCACGTGACTACGGTGACTTAGTTTACCTATAAATTCTCAGCACGCCCCCCAGTCAGTGCTTGGTTATTTTCCTTGCTTCCTGGTTCTTACCTTGTATTTTGTCTGTGCTAACTCTAATTCCGTTATACAGATTTCCTGGTTCCTGACTTCGGATTGTCCTTTTCTTCGCCTGCCTGCTGCCTGCCCTGACTTCGGATTGTTTTTTACTTCATCTCTGTCTTTGCCCTTCTATTATTAAAGGCCTCCGTGCCACCACTGATCTTTCAGGAACCTGTATCCACTCCCAGGATTTCCTGAGGTTTGCGATTGCAAGGAAGTGCTGTTCCGCTGCAACTGGGTTCCAATTCAACACAAAAACCCTTGGTGGGTTGTTAAAGTTCCACAGAAGCTTCATTTTTGAAAGCCCAAGAATGAGTCGTAATTCTTTTAGGAGGCTGCTGACCAGCAGTCTCATAAGCAAAACGAATCATACTTCTCAACCAGAAAGAAAGAGAAGTCGCAGTAGCCTTCTGACCTTTACGCTTTCCCGAGAAACAAATAAAAAAGGCAGAAGACTGGCGAAAATCCTTAGTCGCTTGTAAATAGAATTTTAGTGCACGCACAACATCCAAGTTGTGCAACAGACTCTCCTTATGAGGAGGATTGGGACAGAGAGAAGGAACAACAATTTCCTGATTAATATTTCTAATCGAAACCACTTCAGGGAGAAATCCCAACCTAGTACGAAGAACCACCCTATCCACAAAAAAAAGATAAGATAAGGCAAATCACACTGCAACGTCGAATGTTATGAAACTCTCCGAGCAGAAGAGATAGCAACAAGAAACAAAACCTTCCAAGATAACAACTTAATATCTATGGAATGCATTGGCTCAAACAGAGCCTGCTGCAACAAGGTTAAGACTCCAAGGAGGAGTAACAGATTTAAACACAGGCCTGATTCTGACCAAGGCCTGACAAAAGGATTGAACATCTGGTACAACCGCTAGATGCTTATGTAAAAGAATAGATAAAACAGAAATCTGGCCTCTCAGAGAACTGACTGACAGTCCTTTCTCCAAACCTTTCTGGAGAAAAGACAAAATTCTAGGAATCCTGACCCTACTCCAAGAGTAGGCCTGGATCATGGTCTCAATGACCGACTCCGAAAAAACACGCTTAGATAGAACTAAGCGTTCAATCTCCAAGCAGTCAGCTTCAGAGAAACGAGATTTGGATGTAAGAATGGACCCTGAGTTAGAAGGTCCTTCCTCAGAGGCAACCTCAAAGGTGGCAGGGATGACATCATCACTAGGTCTGCATACCAGATCCTGCGAGGCCAAGCAGGAGCTATTAGAATAACCAATGCTCTCTCCTGTTTGATACAAGCAATGTTTGATACAAGAAAACAGAGGAAACAGATAAGATAGACTGGACACCCAAGGAACTGCTAGAGCATCTATCAAAGCTGCCTGCAGATCTCGACTTTGAACCGTACCTTGGAAGTTTTTCATTCTGGCGAGCCGCCATCAGATCCAACTCCGGTACCCCCCATTTGAGGGTTAACCTGGAGAACACCTCCGGATGGAGAGCCCACTCACCAGGATGAAATGACTGTCTGCTCAGGAAATCTGCTTCCCAGTTGTCCACTCCAGGAATATGGATGGCAGATAGACAACAATTGTGAGCTTCTGCCCACTGAATAATCCGAGCCACCTCCTTCATGGCTAAGGAACTCCGAGTTCCTCCCTGGTGGTTGATGTAAGCCAATGAGGTGATGTTGTCTGACCAGAATCTGATAAACCGGGCTAAAGACAACTGAGGCCAAGACATCAGAGCATTGTATATCTCTCTCAACACCAAGATGTTTATGGGGAGAGCAGACTCCTCCCGAGTCCAAAGTCCCTGCACCTTTAACAAGTCCCAGACTGCTCCCTAGCCTAGCAGGCTGTCATCTGTGGTCACAATCACCCAGGAAGGTCTCCAGAAACATGTGCCCTGAGACAGATGCTCCTGAGAAATCCACCATGGAAGAGAGTCTCTTGTCGACAGATCTATATCTATCCTCTGAGACTCTCCGTTCCATTGCCTGAGCATGCATAACTGCAGATCTCTCAAATGGAATCGAGCAAAGGGAATGATGTCCATGGAAGTGTCCATCAGACAAATTACTTCCATACATTGAGCTACCGATGGCCGAACAGTAGACTATAGAGAGAGAAAAGAGGAGAGAATTTTGGATTTTCTGACCTCCGTCATAACATTTTTCATAGATAAGGAATCTATTATGGTTCCTAAGAAAACCACTCTTGTAGCTAGAACAAGTGAACTCTTTCCCAGATTCACTTCTCCATCCGTGGGAATGTAGAAAAAAAGAACAAGATCTCTGTAAGAGAGCTTGCTTGTTGAAAAGATGGCACCTGAACCAATATGTCATCCAGGTAGGGTGCCACTGCAATTCATATGTCATCCAGGTAGGGTGCCACTGCAATTCCTCGAGACCTGATCATTGTCAAAAGAGCCTCCAGAACCTTTGAGAAAATTCTGGGAGCTGTGGCAAGGCCAAACGGAAGAACCACAAACTGAAAGTGAATCTCAGGAATTTGTGATGATCCTTGGGGATAGGAACATGAAGATATGCATCCTTCAGAACTATGGTACTAAACTGACCCTCTTGGACCAAGGGAAGAATGGAACAAATGGTTTGCATTTTGAAGGATGGTACCCTGAGAAACTTGTTGAGGCACTTTAGGTCTAAAATGGGTTGAAAAGCTCCCTCTTTTTAGGGAACCACAAACAGATTTGAATAGAATCCTAGACCCTGTTCCTTTATTGGAACTGGAACAATCACTCCCAGAGAAAAAAGATCCTGAACGCAGTTCAAGAATGCCTCTCTTTTTATCTGATCTGCAGATAATCTTGAGAGGTGAAATCTTCCCCTGGGAGGAAGGGATTTGAATTCTATTTTTTAACCCTGAGATACTTTGCCCACAGCCCAAGGGTCTGGGACATCTTGTAACCAAACCTGACAAAACAGGCAAAGTCTGCCCCCCACTTGATCCGATCCTGGACCAGGGGCCGACCCTTCATGCTGGCTTAGAGTCAGCTGCGGGTTTCTTTGATTGCTTCCCTTTGTTCCAAGACTGACTGGGTCTCCAAGAAGACTTTGATTGCTCCTGCTTGGAAGCGGAAAATGAAGACTTCTGACCTTTGAAGTTACGAAAGGAACAAAAATTACTTTAAGTCTGTTCTTCTTGTCTTGCGGGAGAAAAGACCCCTGTCCACCCGTAACACCAGAAATAATTTCAGCCAGGACAGGTCCAAACAAGGTTTTACCCTTGCAAGGAAGCGCCAGAAGCATGGACTTGGAGGTAACATCAGCAGACCAAGATTTTAACCACAAAGCCCTGTGGGCTAAGATAGAAAAGTCAGACATCTTGGCCCCCAGTCTAATAAATTGCATGTTAGCATCAGAAATAAAGGAATTAGCTAGTTTAAGAGCCTTAATCCTATCTTGGGTTTCCTCCAATGGAGTCTCTTCTAAAATAGATTCAGACAAGGCATTGCACCAATAAGATGCTGCACTTGCTACAGTGACAATACAAACTGCAGGTTGCCATTGAAGACCCTGGTGAACATACATCTTTTTAAAATAAGCCTCCATCTTCTTATCCATGGAAACCTTAAAAGAACAGCTATCCTCTATAGGCATTGAAGTTTTCTTAGCCAAAGTAGAAATAGCCCCTTCTACTTTAGGCACCATGCGCCATGAATCTTTAATGGAATCAGCAACAGGAAACTTATTTTTAAAGACTGAAGATGGGTAAAAAGGTATCCCTGGCTTCTCCCATTCCTGTGCAATAATATCCGTCACACGTTCTGCAACAGGAAACACTTCCACAGAGGAAGGAACATCATAGTATTTATTAACATCATCCTGGAAAGAGTTTGGGTTTAGTTGATTAAAACATAACTTTTATTGTATATTCTTATTTATAAAATAAATGTGTATGTATGTGTGTAAAGTGATTTAAAATCACAAAGAGACTCGAATTTGCATGAAATTTAATAAAGTTTGAGCACTGGTAATTGATAGGGTGGTAAACCGTTGTCCTGATATCTGGAGTGCACTCCAGAATTGAGAACACAGATTATAATAATTTGCTCAGTTGGTGGTTAATACTTTAATATCCCTTTTCCCTAATAGGGGGTTAATGAGATAAATTAATCAGTACCTGTGTACAGTTGACACTGATTGTATGAGCTATCATTCAGATTAATGTAATTTAGGAATGTCAAGAATTTAATCTAGCACATCTAGATTTTATAAGTTTTTGTTGGTTACCAAAATATTCTATATCTTAAGTGATTATATTTGTGCACTGACTATTCACTAATATATTTTACTGGGTAAGTTAGTGTGCCCAAATCGTTTTGTTTTATCTCACTTTATACTTTTAAGATATTCTTGAGATTAAGTACTTCTAAATTGAAGGTTAGTCTTACAATCATGCACCTTGTTTATATGCGTGATTATCCAAATTTGGTGTGTAAATTCATGAGTTATTTTATAAAATATTTTCTAAATTTGTATTGTGTTAGGGTACTTTATGATTCTTGTAACACTACCTCCAGAATACTGATGAGTTCTGTTGGTTTTTATTAGTTTGTAAGGGCTCTTCTATTATAATACCTAAATGGTGGGTATATGTAAGAGGCACTCTGTCACAACTTGATAATATTCAGTAAGTTAGTGTGCCCAAATCCTTGTTATACTACACCCTGGTATAATTATAGATGTTTTTGGATTAACCACTTATTGAATCAAAATTATTCTGGAGTTTAGCACCGTAACTTTTCTGTGTATGTATGAACATTCAATATTCCTGTATACTGATTATAGTATTATGCGGTCTTGTTACTTGGTACATAGATATATGTGCTTTATTTTATAAGTCATGATTTGAGAGCTACTAAACCCATTTCATTAACGCTCTTAAATTAAATAATAAAATAATATTTACTATTGTGAATAGCCTTTGTTCAAATTAGCACATCACTGATAATAACTGTTACACTTGTTGCGTTTTTAATATTGGCCCTACAATGTGTCAATTAGTGTATCAAATACTGAAAAACAGGGGGTTATAGGCTATCCCCTAATATAGTATTGCGGTTTACTTAAGTAGATTCACATTACAGTAATTTTGACCATAGCAGCACTTAGAAAAGACTAGGCTTTCATTATTGGTGATATGCAAGTCACTGCATTCATTCTGTGATAATATTTTTATGCCCAGATATGTTTTGCTAGACGTTACTATGACCGTTATGGTGGAATATCTTGCTTACTTGGAAGTTACCACTTGATCTATGATAATTTAAAGGGACATAATACTCATATGCTAAATCATTTGAAACTGATGCAGTATAACTATAAAAAGCTGACAGGAAAATATCACCTGAGCATCTCTATGTAAAAAACAGAATTTATGCTTACCTGATAAATTACTTTCTCTTGCGGTGTATCCAGTCCACGGATTCATCCTTTACTTGTGGGATATTCTCATTCCCTACAGGAAGTGGCAAAGAGAGCACACAGCAAAGCTGTCCATATAGCTACCCCCTTAGCTCCACCCCCAAGTCATTCGACCAAAGGTTAGGAAGAAAAAGGAGAAACCATAGGGTGCAGTGGTGACTGTAGTTTAAACAAAAAATTTTACCTGACTCAAATGCCAGGGCGGGCCGTGGACTGGATACACCGCAAGAGAAAGTAATTTATCAGGTAAGCATAAATTCTGTTTTCTCTTGCAAGGTGTATCCAATCCACGGATTCATCCTTTACTTGTGGGATACCAATGCCAAAGCTTTAGGACACGGATGAAGGGAGGGAACAAGACAGGTACCTTAAACGGAAGGCACCACTGCTTGTAAAACCTTTCTCCCAAAAATAGCCTCCGAAGAAGCAAAAGTATAAAATTTGTAAAATTTGGCAAAAGTATGCAGTGAAGACCAAGTCGCTGCCTTACAAATCTGTTCAACAGAAGCCTCATTTTTGAAAGCCCATGTGGAAGCCACTGCTCTGGTAGAATGAGCAGTAATACGTTCAGGAGGCTGCTGGCCAGTAGTCTCATAGGCCAAACGGATGATGCTTTTCAGCCAAAAAGAAAGAGAGGTAGCAGTCGCTTTCTGACCTCTCCTCTTACCAGAATAGATAACAAACAAGGAAGGTGTTTGTCTGAAATCCTTAGTTGCTTGTAAATAGAACTTTAAAGCACGAACAACATCAAGATTGTGCAGTAGACGTTCCTTCTTTGAAGATGGATTAGGACACTGAGAAGGAACAACTATGTCCTGGTTAATATTCTTGTTAGAAACAACTTTAGGAAGAAAACCAGGCTTGGTACGCAAAACTACCTTATCTGCGTGGAAAACCAGGTAAGGTGAATCACACTGTAAGGCAGATAATTCAGAAACCCTTCGAGCAGAAGAGATAGCTACTAAAAACAAAACTTTCCAAGATAACAACTTAACCCCTTAATGACCACAGCACTTTTCCATTTTCTGTTCGTTTGGGACCAAGGCTATTTTTACATTTTTGCGGTATTTGAGTTTAGCTGTAATTTTCCTCTTATTTACTGTACCCACACATATTATATATCGTTTTTCTCGCCATTAAATGGACTTTCTAAAGATACCATTATTTTCATCATATCTTATAATTTACTATAAATTTTTTTATAAAATATGAGGAAAAAAATGGAAAAAACACACTTTTTCTAACATTGATCCCCAAAATCTGTTACACATCTACAACCACCAAAAAACTCCCATGCTAAATAGTTTCTAAATTTTGTCCTGAGTTTAGAAATACCCAATTTTTACATGTTCCTTGCTTTTTTTGCAAGTTATAGGGCCATAAATACAAGTAGCACTTTGCTATTTCCAAACCACTTTTTTTCAAAATTAGCGCTAGTTACATTGGGACACTGATATCTTTCAGGAATCCCTGAATATCCCTTGACATGTATATATTTTTTTTTAGAAGACATCCCAAAGTATTGATCTAGGCCCATTTTGGTATATTTCATGCCACCATTTCAACGCCAAATGCCATCAAATAAAAAAAATTGTTCACTTTTTCACAAATTTTTTCACAAACTTTAGGTTTCTCACTGAAATTATTTACAACTTGTGCAATTATGGCATAAATGGTTGTAAATGCTTCTCTGGGATCCCCTTTGTTCAGAAATAGCAGACATATATGGCTTTGGCGTTGCTTTTTGGTAATTAGAAGGCTGCTAAATGCCACTGTGCACCACACGTGTATTATGCCCAGCAGTGAAGGGGTTAATTAGGGAGCATGTAGGGAGCTTGTAGGGTTAATTTTAGCTTTAATGTAGTGAAGTAGACAACCCCAAGTATTGATCTAGGCACATTTTGGTATATTTCATGCAACCATTTCACCGCCAAATGCGATCAAATTGAAAAAAAACGCTAAATTTTTCACAATTTTATGTTTCTCACTGAAATTATTTACTAACAGCTTGTGCAATTATGGCACACATGGTTGTAAATGCTTCTCTAGGATCCCCTTTGTTCAGAAATAGCAGATATATATGACTTTGGCGTTGCTTTTTGGTAATTAGAAGGCCGCTAAATGCTGCTGCGCATCACACGTGTATTATGGCTAGCAGTGAAGGGGTTAATTAGGTAGCTTATAGGGAGCTTGCAGGGTTAATTTTAGCTTTAGTGTAGAGATCAGCCTCCCACCTGACACATCACACCCCCTGATCCCTCCCAAACAGCTGTCTTCCCTCCTCCACCCCACAATTGTCCCCGCCATCTTAAGTACTGGCAGAAAGTCTGCCAGTACTAAAATAAAAGTTTTTTTTTGTTTTGTTTTAAAAAAATAAATAATTCTGCTGTGTAGGACCCCCCCCCCTCAGCCCCAACCTCCCTGATCCCCCCCCAAACAGCTCTCTACCCCCCTCCTCTGCCTTATTGTGCACCATATTGGGTACTGGCAGCTGTCTGCCAGTACCCAGTTTGAAATCAAATGTTTATTTTAAGTTTTTCTGTAGTGTAGCTTACCCCCCTTAACACCCAACCCCCCACCCTCTCCCAGATCATTAATATTTTTTATTCCCACCCTCTCTCCCACTGAGTCCCACCTTGTGCCTCTTGCACTTCAATACTAACTTCTTGCCAGTTTCACACGTGCACGTGCGCGCACGCTCCCGTGCACGCGCACCCACACGCGATCCCGCCCCCCTCCTCTACTGATGGCTGCCCACTCGCCTCCCTGGACATGCTCCCACCCACCAACGATCATAGCCATCAATAGCCGATGCAGAGAGGGCCACAGAGTGGCTCTCTCTGCATCGGACTGCTTAAAAAAGTTATTGCAGGATGCCTCTATATCGAGGCATCACTGCAATAACATGAAAGCAGCTGGAAGCGATCAGGATCGCTTCCACTGCTTTCAAAGACCAACGACGTGCAGGGTACGTCCTTGGTCGTTAAGGACATTTTTTTGGAGGACGTACCCTGCACGTCGTTGGTCATTAAGGGGTTAATATCTATGGAATGTAAAGGTTCAAACGGAACCCCTTGAAGAACTGAAAGAACTAGATTTAGACTCCATGGCGGAGCCACAGGTTTATAGACAGGCTTGATTCTGACTAAAGCCTGAGCAAACGCTTGAACGTCTGGTACCTCTGCCAGACGCTTGTGTAAAAGAATAGACAGAGCAGATATTTGTCCTTTTAAGGAACTAGCTGACAATCCTTTCTCCAATACTTCTTGGAGAAAAGACAATATCCTGGGAATCCTAATCTTACTCCATGAGTAACCCTTGGATTCACACCAACAAAGATATTTCCGCCATATCTTATGGTAGATTTTCCTGGTGACAGGCTTTCTAGCCTGAATCAGAGTATCTATAACTGATTCAGAGAAACCACGCTTTGATAGAATTAAGCGTTCAATCTCCAAGCAGTCAGACGTAGAGAAACTAGATTTGGATGCTTGAACGGACCCTGTATTAGAAGATCCTGCCTCATTGGCAGTGTCCATGGTGGGACAGATGACATGTCCACTAGGTCTGCATACCAAGTCCTGCGTGGCCACGCAGGCGCTATCAGAATCACCGAAGCCTTCTCCTGCTTGATTCGGGCAACCAGACGAGGGAGGAGAGGAAACAGTGGAAAAACATAAGCCAGATTGAAGGACCAAGGCGCTGCTAGAGCATCTATCAATACCGCCTTGGGGTCCCGGGACCTGGACCCGTAGAGAGAAAGTTTGGCGTTCTGACGGGACGCCATCAAATCCAACTCTGGAGTGCCCCATAGCTGAGTCAGCTGGGCAAATACCTCCGGGTGGAGTTCCCACTCCCCCGGGTGAAAAGTCTGACGACATAGAAAATCCGCCTCCCAGTTGTCTACTCCTGGGATGTGAATTGCTGAGAGATGGCAGGAGTGATCCTCCGCCCACCTGATTATTTTGGTTACCTCCGTCATTGCTAGGGAACTCTTTGTTCCCCCCTGATGATTGACGTAAGCTACAGTCGTGATGTTGTCTGACTGAAATCTGATAAATTTGGCCGCCGCTAGTTGAGGCCATGCCTGAAGAGCGTTGAATATTGTCCTCAGTTCCAGAATGTTTATCGGGAGAAGAGTTTCTTCCTGAGACCATAAGCCCTGAGCTTTCCGGGAGTCCCAGACCGCTCCCCAGCCTAACAGACTGGCATCGGTCGTTACAATGATCCACTCTGGTCTGCGGAAACATATTCCCTGAGACAGGTGGTCCTGAGACAACCACCAGAGAAGAGAATCTCTGGTCTCCTGGCTGAATTTGAGGAGACAAATCTGCATAATCCCAATTCCACTGTTTGAGCATGCATAGTTGCAGTGGTCTGAGATGGATCCGAGCAAAAGGGACTATGTCCATTGCCGCTACCATTAGTCCGATTGTCTCCATGCACTGAGCTACAGATGGCCGAGGAATGGAATGAAGAGCTCGGCAAGTATTTAACAGCTTTAACTTTCTGACCTCCGTCAGAAATATTTTCATTTCTACCAAGTCTATCAGGGTTCCTAGGAATGGAGCTCTTGTAAGAGGGGAGAGAGAACTCTTTTCTTCGTTCACTTTCCACCCGTGAGACCTTAGAAAGGCCAATACGATCTCCGTGTGAGACTTGGTTCTTTGGAAAGTCGACGCTTGAATTAAGATGTCGTCTAAGTAAGGCGCCACTGCTATGCCCCGCGGTCTTAGTACCGCCAGGAGGGACCCTAGCACCTTTGTGAAAATTCTGGGAGCAGTGGCCAACCCGAAAGGAAGAGCCACAAACTGATAATGCTTGTCCAGAAAGGCGAACCTGAGAAACTGGTGATGATATTTGTGGATAGGAATATGCAGGTACGCATCCTTTAGATCCACGGTAGTCATATATTGACCCTCCTGGATCATTGGTAAGATTGTCCGAATGGTCTCCATCTTGAATGA
Organism: Bombina bombina; assembly: GCF_027579735.1. Classification (NCBI taxonomy): domain Eukaryota; kingdom Metazoa; phylum Chordata; class Amphibia; order Anura; family Bombinatoridae; genus Bombina; species Bombina bombina. Next base: position 1,100,557,316 of record NC_069501.1, read on the forward strand.
TGGAACTCTGAGGAATTTGTTTAGAATTTTGAGATCCAGGATTGGTCTGAAAGTTCCTTCTTTTTTGGGAACCACAAACAGGTTTGAGTAAAACCCCAGCCCTTGTTCTGCAATTGGAACTGGGTGGATCACTCGCATGGTAAGCAGATCTTCTACACAGCGTAAAAACGCCTTTTTCTTTGTCTGGTCTGTAGACAGACGAGAAATGTGGAACCTTCCCCTTGGAGGAGAATCCTTGAATTCTAGAAGATATCGCTGGGTAACAATCTCTAATGCCCAGGGATCGTGAACATCTCTTGCCCAGGCCTGAGCGAAGAGAGAGAGTCTGCCCCCTACTAGATCCGGTCCCGAATCGGGGGCTACTCCTTCATGCTGTCTTGGTAGCAGCTGCAGGCTTTTTGGCCTGTTTACCCTTGTTCCAGCCCTGGTAAGGCTTCCAGGTTGCCTTGGGCTGTGAAGCCTAACACCACATTCACTTTACCCTCCCGTAGAGAGACCCTAGTGCTTAAAGCCGGCAAAGAGAATGACTGGGGGGTGGAGCTAAGGGGGGAGCTATATGGACAGCTTTGCTGTGTGCTCTCTTTGCCACTTCCTGTAGGGAATGAGCATATCCCACAAGTAAAGGATGAATCCGTGGACTGGATACACCTTGCAAGAGAAAAGGAAGATATTTTACCTCACAATTTCCTCAGCTCAGCAGAGTAAGTTCTGTGTAAAAAATTATACTTCACCTGCTCCCAGCTGCAGGTAAAAATAAAAAAAAATGAAGAAATGAACAGCAGCCAATCAGCATCAGCAGTGCTGAGGTCATGAACTCTTACTGTGATCTCATGAGATTTGACTTAACTCTCATGAGATTTCATAGTAAGCTTCCTTTACCTGATTGGTGAAATAATATGACAGTTCACGAGGCTCATCCTTTCAGCTGTCCCAGGACAGACACACTAAAATGCTGCTTAGAAATCCTTTACAATGGGAGGTGGCTACTGAGGAACTTTTGAGGTAAAATATCTTTCTTTTTTACATAGAGATGTTCAGGTGATATTTTCTAGTCAGCTTTTTACAGCTATGCTGCAGCGCTTTAAAGTGTTTAAACATTTGGGTATTATGGCCCTTTAAGTAATACTTTAAACCAATGTGTCTATATATATACTGAGCTAGCTGTATTTGGCTAGACACTGCTGCAACCGTTACGGTATAATATCTTGCTTAATTTAAAGTTACCGCTTGATTCTATGATTGTTAGAATAATACTTTTAGCCAGTGAGTCTATATATATATACAGAGAGCCCAGCTGCTGCAGCCGTTACGGTATGAAATCTTACTTAATTTAAAGTTACCACTTTATCTACGGTTTCTAAGTAATACTTTTTACCAGTGTCTCTAAATTATAACAAGTTTTTGAGCATTACGAGTCTTTTTGCTTTTAAAAACGCTAGTCGGGTATTAGAAAATACCCTCCCTTGACATGTTTCACCGATTTGGTCTCGGCTTTTTCAAAAGGTGACGCGCGCCGGAGTCTGCGGGTATTTATACACTAAACCCCGCCTCTCTCTCGCTTCTTAACCAATCTCATTCTCAAGGAGTTCTATCATGTTTTTAATTGGACTTAGAATTCGTATAGGAGGTGGTGATCAAGTTTGGAGTGACACATTGTCATAATAGAGCAAGAGAAAAAACAGAATTTATGTTTACCTGATAAATTTCTTTCTCCTACGGTGCATCCGGTCCACGGCTTCATCCTTACTTGTGGGATATTCTCAATCCCTACAGGAAGTGGCAAAGAGAGCACACAGCAGAGCTGTCCATATAGCTCCCCTCAGGCTCCGCCCCCCCAGTCATTCGACCGACGGTTAGGAGAAAAAGGAGAACCATAGGGTGCAGTGGTGACTGTAGTTTACAAAAAATAAATTTAAACCTGACCAAAATGCCAGGGAGGGCCGTGGACCGGATACACCGTAGGAGAAAGAAATTTATCAGGTAAACATAAATTCTGTTTTCTCCTACATTGGTGTATCCAGTCCACGGCTTCATCCTTACTTGTGGGAACCAATACCAAAGCTTTAGGGCACAGATGAAGGGAGGGAACAAGTCAGGTAACCTAAACGGAAGGCACCACTGCTTGCAAAACCTTTCTCCCAAAAATAGCCTCCGAAGAAGCAAAAGTATCGAATTTGTAAAATTTGGCAAACGTATGCAGTGAAGACCAAGTCGCTGCCTTACAAATCTGTTCAACAGAAGCCTCATTCTTGAAAGCCCATGTGGAAGCCACAGCTCTAGTAGAGTGAGCTGTAATTCGTTCAGGAGGCTGCCTTCCAGCAGTCTCATAAGCCAACCGGATGATGCTTTTCAGCCACATCAAGATTGTGTAACAGACGTTCCTTGCTAGAAACTGGATTAGGACACAGAGAAGGAACAACAATTTCCTGGTTGATATTCTTATTGGAAACCACTTTTGGAAGAAAACCAGGTTTGGTACGTAAAACGACCTTATCTGTATGAAACACCAGATAGGGTGAATTACACTGCAAAGCAGACAATTCAGAAACTCTTCTAGCAGAAGAAATAGCTACTAAAAACAAAACTTTCCAAGATAGTAACTTAATATCTATGGAATGTAGAGGTTCAAACGGAACCCCTTGAAGAACTGAAAGAACTAAATTTAGACTCCATGGAGGAGCCACAGGTCTGTAGACAGGCTTGATTCTGACTAAAGCCTGTACAAACGCCTGAATATCTGGCATGACTGCCAGACGCTTGTGTAACAAAACAGACAGAGCAGATATCTGTCCCTTTAAAGAACTAGCTGACAGACCATTCTCCAATCCTTCTTGGAGAAAAGATAGTATCCTTGGAATCCTAATCTTACTCCATGAGTAACCCTTGGATTCGCACCAGCAAAGATATTTCCGCCATATCTTATGGTAAATTTTCCTGATGACAGGCTTTCTAGCCTGGATCAGAGTATCTATAACTTATTCCGAAAACCCACGCTTAGCTAGAATCAAGCGTTCAATCTCCAAGCAGTCAGTTGCAGAGAAACTAGGTTTGGATGTTCGAATGGACCTTGAATTAGAAGGTCCTGCCTCAAAGGCAGCTTCCATGGTGGAACCGATGACATATTCACCAGGTCTGCATACCAAGTCCTGCGTGGCCACGCAGGAGCTATCAGAATTACCGAAGCCTTCTCCTGTTTGATCCTGGCTACTAGCCGGGGGAGAAGGGGAAACGGTGGAAAGACATAAGCTAGACTGAACGACCAAGGCGCTACTAAGGCATCTACCAATGTCGCCTTGGGATCCCTGGACCTGGACCAGTAGCGTGTAACTTTGGAGTTCTGACGTGACGCCATCAGATCCAGATCTGGAATGCCCCATAGCTGGGTCAGCTGAGCAAAAACCTCCGGGTGGAGTTCCCACTCCCCCGGATGGAAATTCTGACGACTCAGATAATCCGCTTCCCAGTTGTCCACTCCTGGGATGTGAATTGCTGATAGATGGCAGGAGTGATCCTCTGCCCATTTGATGATCTTGGATACCTCCCTCATCGCCAGGGAACTCTTTGTTCCCCCCTGATGATTGATGTACACTACAGTCATGTTGTCTGACTGAAATCCGATGAATTTGGCCTCCGCTAGTTGAGGCCATGCCTGGAGCGCATTGAATATCGCTCTCAATTCCAAAATGTTTATCGGGAGAAGAGATTCTTCCCGAGACCATAGACCCTGAGCCTTCAGGGACTTCCAGACCTCGCCCCAGCCTAAGAGGCTGGCGTCGGTCGTGACAATGATCCACTCCGGTCTTCGGAAACTCATTCCCTGAGACAGGTGATCCTGAGACAACCACCAGAGGAGTGAGTCTCTGGTTTGCTGGTCCATCTTAAACTGGGGAGACAAATCTGCATAATCCCCATTCCATTGTTTGAGCATGCACAGTTGCAATGGTCTTAAATGAATTTGAGCAAAAGGAACCACGTCCATTGCCGCAACCATTAATCCTATTACCTCCATGCACTGAGCTATGGAGGGTTGAGGAATGGATTGAAGAACTCGACAAGTGTTCAAAAGTTTTAATTTCCTGACCTCTGTCAGAAAGATTTTCATTTCTACCGAGTCTATTATTGTTCCCAGGAAGGGAACCCTTGTGAACGGGGACAGAGAACTTTTTTCTATGTTCACCTTCCACCCGTGAGACCTTAGAAAGGCTAGAACAATGTCCGTATGAGCCCTTGCTTTGTGAAAGGATGATGCCTGTATTAAAATATCGTCTAGGTAAGGTGCTACTGCAATGCCCCTTGGCCTTAGCACCGCTAGAAGGGACCCTAGCACTTTTGTGAAAATTCTGGGAGCAGTGGCCAATCCGAAGGGAAGAGCCACGAACTGGTAATGCTTGTCCAGAAAGGCGAACCTCAGAAACTGATGGTGATCTTTGTGGATAGGAATATGCAGGTACGCACATCCTTTAAGTCCACGGTAGACATATATTGACCCTCCTGGATCATTGGTAAAATTGTCCATTTTGAATGATGGAACTCTGAGGAATTTGTTTAGGATCTTTAAATCCAGAATTGGCCTGAAAGTTCCTTCCTTTTTGGGAACTACAAACAGGTTTGAGTAAAATCCCAGTCCTTGTTTATCACTCCCATTTTTAAAAGGTCTTCTACGCAATGTAAGAATGCCTGTCTCTTTATCTGGTCTAAAGATAAGCGAGACATGTGGAACCTTCCCCTTGGAGGAAGGTCCTTGAATTCTAGAAGATACCCCTGAGAGACAATTTCTAGTGCCCAGGGGTCCGGAACATCTCTTGCCCAGGTCTGAGCAAAGAGAGAAAGTCTGCCCCCTACTAGATCCGGTCCCGGATCGGGGGCTACCCCTTCATGCTGTCTTGGTAGCAGCAGCAGGCTTTTTGGCCTGTTTACCCTTGTTCCAGCCTTGCAATGGTTTCCATGCTGGTTTGGGCTGGGGTGCGTTACCCTCTTGCCTAGTGGCTGTAGAGGTAGAAGCCGGTCCGTTCCTGAAATTGCGAAAGGAATGAAAATTAGACTTATTTTTAGCTTTGAAAGGTCTATCCTGTGGAAGGGCATGGCCCTTTCCCCCAGTGATATCTGAAATAATTTCTTTCAACTCTGGCCCGAATAGGGTCTTACCCTTGAAAGGAATATTAAGCAATTTTGTTTTGGACGACACATCCGCCGACGCTATGGCACACTTCACACATAAATTTAATGGGGGAACCACCTTGGCCTTAGAACATACAGAACATAGGTTATCTGAAGGGTCAGACATGTTTGACAGACTTAAACAGATCTTCAATGCAATAAAAATTATTTTTGACAAAAACGTTACTGTGTCTTTAAATAATAAAAGTGCACACTTTATTACTAAAACATCAAAAAAACATCAAATAAACATCCGATTTTAATGAAATTTTCACCACAGTGTCTTAATGCTTTGAAATGATTGCACACAAATTTTCAGACCAATTAACCCCTTAATGCCCAAACCAGAGCTAATAACAGCAATTAACCTGTTAAAAACACTACAGTACTATGCCACAGCTTCCACTGTGGCCTTTACCTTCCTTAGGGATTATTTTAGTAGGAAATAAGCCTCTCTGGAGTCTTTTCTGATGCCTCTGGACTCCCCACGTGAAGCTGCATGAACTGCCTAAGCAAAACAACTGTGCAATTGAGGCCTGAAAATGAGGCCTCCTCCCTCTTCATTCCAGAGTGGAGGGGCCTTTCAAACTAGAATAGGTGTCCAAATAAGTGCCAGGCGCAAAATAAAACCCCAAAAGTGTTTTAAAGTCTGAAAAAACACCTTATTCATAGTGAAAACATGCTAAAAAGCAATTGATTTAGCCCACAATAGTATCAACCAGCATAGAGCCCTTAATATAAGCCATAATTTTATACAGAGTCTAAGAAAAATGGCTTACCTATCCCAGAGGGGATTGCTGACAGTCTTCTAGCATTACTAGGTCTTGGTAGAAAAATGACTGATCATACCTGAAGCAGTTAAGCTTGTAAACTGTTCCCCCCAACTGAAGTTCTCTGGTTTCAACAGTCCTGCGTGGGAACAGCAATGGATTTTAGTTACTGGTGCTAAAATCATATTCCTCTCGGCAGAAATCTTCATCACTTTCTGCTGCAGAGTAAATAGTACAAGCCGGCACTATTTTAAAATAACAAACTCTTGATAGAAGAATAAAAAACTACAACTAAACACCACATACTCTTTACCACCCCCGTGGAGATGCTACTAGTTAGAGCGGCAAAGAGAATGACTGGGGGGGCGGAGCCTGAGGGGAGCTATATGGACAGCTCTGCTGTGTGCTCTCTTTGCCACTTCCTGTAGGTATTGAGAATATCCCACAAGTAAGGATGAAGCCGTGGACCGGATACACCAATGTAGGAGAAAGAACGTTCTATTGTTTATCTCGTTTTTAGATACAATTTCTACTTCTGTTAATTGTATTTCTTTGAGTCTTTACTTATTGAATAACTCTGTTTGCGCTTATATTTGTGACAGTATATGGATTGTATATTGTTTATTATTTATTTGACAATCTATCCATGACCATGTTATATATAATTCTCATCTCTTTATATATAGAAAAGTGGGTTCAGATATATCGTAATAACATAATCATTGCCCTGTATGGAGAACATGAATTATTAAACGTGTATTATGAAAATAAAAATGATGAAAGGCATCAAAGGTTGAAAAGTGTCAGATCTTGATTAACATTAATGTGAATCACATATATCAGTCACTACGAAATAATTAACTGGTATAACCAATAATGTTAATTTCTGTAACTGTTGGAAAGGTGATTTTGAAATAAATAAGCGTTCTGTTCAATTATTTGCCAAAATAATTGAATAGAACTGGCATATACTACAAGCAGACCCGTCCCTCAAAGAGGTAATTGGAGAGAGGGTGCAAATCAGCTACAGACGAAGTAGAAATTTTGAGTCCTAGTCATTATGTAGACAAAACTAACAAAGCAAAATGACCAGAAATAGGATCATTTCCTTGTGGCACTTGCTCTTCTTGTAGCCATATGATCCAAAAGAAAACAATCTACAACTGGTGTAGTTTATGCTCTCCAATGCAAGTGTCCAGCTATCTATATTGGAATGACGACAAGGAAATTACATACCAGGGTCATGGAACATCTGTGTAATATTCGAAACGCTCCCAAAGATCTGTCTAAAAATAAAAAAATCACTTCCGTAGCCACACATTTCTATAAACATCACCAATCCAAAACCTTGGAGGTAAAATGTTTTGGGGTTCAGAAAATATCCCTAGGACTAAGAGGTGGTGACCTTTAAAATTAATTATTAAAAGCAGAGACCAAATGGATATACCTAATGGATAGTGTATACCCAAAAGGTTTAAACGAACAGAACAACTATTCTATGTTCTTATAGAATTCAATTCTTTATAAAATACAAAATAAGTAAGATACAACTAAAGATAACATATTTGGATGACCAATGTTACAGTATGAATCAACACACTAGATGATTCTAGAAACAAACAAATATACATTTCATTAATATATCATAATACTTCATGTATATATGGTAACTTGATATAAGACAGTCGTCAAATTTATAAATTAATATGAAACCATATTCCTTGACTAATATTATTCCCAGCAGGCATCGTTAACCCTATTAAAATAACACGAGGAAAAGTTACTTTTTTGTCCAGTTCATTAAGATTACAGGTGTTGCAATTGTGAATTATATGGCATTTCTTTATCGTGATTCACAAGTTCTGTTCATTTTAACATTTTAACTTATCTAAAGCAATCATTTGTATTGCTTTCACTCTTATTTGAATCACCTCCATTTTATTTTATACAGGAGATCTGTACACAATACTATTGAATTGTAGCACTCCACACAATCCTCAAATGAATACATTTTCGTATCCAAAACTAGTCACACTGCATGCTTTACACTCTTACAGCATTTATTTTTCTCAAATCACTATATTTCAATGTTTATATATTAACAACATTGATACCAAGGCACTTTTTAAACATTCACTCTTCAGCACTTAAATACACGTATTCCCTTGATATCACGCTAACAAGGGTATACTCAAAGTCTATTCACGCTTATTTATTTCAAATCACCTTTACAACAGTTACAGAAATTAACATTATTGGTTATACCAGTTAATTATTTCGTAGTGACTGATATATGTGATTCACATTAATGTTAATCAAGATCTGACACTTTTCAAACTTTGATGCCTTTCATCATTTTTATTTTCATAATACACGTTTAATAATTCATGTTCTCCATACAGGGTAATGATTATGATATTACGATATATCTGAACCCACTTTTCTATATATAAAGAGATGAGAATTACATATAACATGGTCATGGATAGATTGTCAAATAAATAATAAACAATATACAATCCATATACTGTCACAAATATAAGCGCAAACGGAGTTATTACAATAAGTAGACTCAAAGAAATACCATTAACAGAAGTAGAAATTGTATCTAAAAACGAGATAAACAATAGAACGTTCTTTTTCTCTTGCTCTATTATGACAATGTGTCACTCCAAACTTGATCACCGCCTCCTATACGAATTCTAAGTCCAATTAAAAACACGATAGAACTCCTTGAGAATGAGATTGGTTAAGAAGCGAGAGAGGCAGGGTTTAGTGTATAAATACCCGCAGACGCCAGGGCGCGTCACCTTTTGAAAAAGCCGAGACCAAATTGGCGAAACATGTCAAGGGAGGGTATTCTCTAATACCCGACTAGCGTTTTTAAAAGCAAAAAGACTCGTAATGCTCAAAAACTTGTTATAATTTAGAGACACTGGTAAAAAGTATTACTTAGAAACCGTAGATAAAGTGGTAACTTTAAATTAAGTAAGATTTCATACCGTAACGGCTGCAGCAGCTGGGCTCTCTGTATATATATATATATATATAGACTCACTTTCTAAAAGTTTTATTCTAACAATCATAGAATCAAGCAGTAACTTTAAATTAAGCAAGATATTATACCGTAACGGTTGCAGCAGTGTCTAGAGAAATACAGCTGGGCTCAGTATATATATATATATATATATATATATAGACACATTGGCTTAAAGTATTACTTAAATAATCATAGGTCAAGTGGTAACTTCCAAGTAAGCAAGATATTCCACCATAACGGTCATAGTAACGTCTAGCAAAACATAGCTGGGCATAAAAATATTATCACGGAATAAATGCAGTGACTTGCATATCACCAATAATGAAAACCTAGTCTTTTCTAAGTGCTGCTATGGTCAAATTACTGTAATGTGAATCTACTTAAGTAAACCACAATACTATATTAGGGGATATCCTATAACCCCCTGTTTTTCAGTATTTGATACTAGTGATGTCGCGAACCTAAAATTTTCGGTTCGCGAACGGCGGACTCGAACATCCGGTATTGTTTGCGAACCCGCGAACCGCACAAACCGCCATTGACTTCAATAGGCAGGCGAACTTTAAAACCTACAAGGACTCTTTCTGGCCACAATAGTGATGGAAAAGTTGTTTCAAGGGTACTAACACCTGGACTGTGGCATGCTGGAGGGGGATCCATGGCAAAACTCCCATGGAAAATTACATAGTTTATGCAGAGTCTGCTTTTAACCCATAAAGGGCCTAAATCAACTAACATTGCCAAATTGTTTGCAATAGTGATGGAAAAGTTGTTTCAAGGGTACTAACACCTGGACTGTGGCATGCTGGAGGGGGATCCATGGCAAAACTCCCATGGAAAATTACATAGTTTATGCAGAGTCTGCTTTTAACCCATAAAGGGCCTAAATCAACTAACATTGCCAAATTGTTTGCAATAACATGCTTTAAAACATCAGTTATCAAATTGACACATTAAGAGAACATTTTTTATAGTATACTGCTCCTTTAACAATATTTAACTCAAGATACATAGATCTTATAATGTACAGGGTAACCAGATGTCCTAGTTTTAGTGTCCTTAGAAATATTTAGTGTCCTTTTTTATATTTAAATTAAGGTGAAGAAGATATGAGTGGTGGCTGCCTGGCACAGACCAATTAACCAAAAGACTGAAAAAAAAAATGAGGTATATTAATGCTGAGTAAGCCTGACAGACACAGGCCTGATAGAAAATGTAATTAGATTACACTAGAAAAATGATTTAAATAAAAAAAATTAAATTTAAAATAATGTTATAAACGGATATTAACACTGGTGGCTGGCACAGAGCAATGAACCAGAGTATATGCTATGTGACACAGGCCTGATAGAAAATGAAAAAAAATTACACTAGCAAAATAATTAAAATTTTTGGTTAGTTAAATTTAAACTAATGTTGTTAGGGAGATATCAGTGGTGGCAAAAATCACAGCATATGCTGTGAGCCTTAAACACACAGGCTGAAAGCCAGGCAAATGCTAATAAAAAAAATACGGGGAAAAAAAACAGCACGAAATATAGCCCTAAAAAGGTCTTTTTGGGGTGCTGTCCTTGCAGCAGAGATGAGTGGAGTCCTTCTGGACTGTAGTGGACGCTAAATACACTAGCCTAGCTATGTTTTTCCTATTAATGTCAGGAGCAAAAACACAACACGTCCTCTCATTAAGAAAGCAAGGTCGTTATGAGTCTAAAATGGCGGATTCCGAGTAGCTGGGAGGGTCTGTGAGGGAGTGTCTGATGTTGATTGGCTCTAATGTGTCAGACGGCTGTGACATACAGGGTCAAAGTTTCCTCAATGATGACACATAGGGGCGAATCGAACATCGCCATGTGTTCACCCGCAAACGCGATTCGCGGGCGAACAGTTCGGGACATCACTATTTGATACACTAATTGACACATTGTAGTGCCAATATTAAAAACGCAACAAGTGTAACAGTTATTATCAGTGATGTGCTAATTTGAACAAAGGCTATTCACAATAGTAAATATTATTTTATTATTTAATTTAAGAGCGTTAATGAAATGGGTTTAGTAGCTCTCAAATCATGACATAAAATAAAGCACATATATCTATGTACCAAGTAACAAGACCGCATAATACTATAATCAGTATACAGGAATATTGAATGTTCATACAAGGACTGTGAAATTACAACACAGAAAAGTTACGGTGCTAAACTCCAGAATAATTTTGATTCAATAAGTGGTTAATCCAAAAACATCTATAATTATACCAGGGTGTAGTATAACAAGGATTTGGGCACACTAACTTACTGAATATTATCAAGTTGTGACAGAGTGCCTCTTACATATACCCACCATTTAGGTATTATAATAGAAGAGCCCTTACAAACTAATAAAAACCAACAGAACTCATCAGTATTCTGGAGGTAGTATTACAAGAATCATAAAGTACCCTAACACAATACAAATTTAGAAAATATTTTATAAAATAACTCATGAATTTACGCACCAAATTTGGTGCATGATTGTAAGACTAACCTTCAATTTAGAAGTACTTAATCTCAAGAATATCTTAAAAGTATAAAGTGAGATAAATCAAAACGATTTGGGCACACTAACTTACCCAGTAAAATATATTGGTGAATAGTCAGTGCACAAATATAATCACTGTGTTAAGATATAGAAACTTTTGGTAACCAACAAAAATTTATAAGATCTAGATGTGCTAAATTAAATTCTTGACATTCCTAAATTACATTAATCTGAATGATAGCTCATACAATCAGTGTTAACTGTACACAGGTACTGATTAATTTATCTCATTAACCCCCTATTAGGGAAAAGGGATATTAAAGTATTAACCACCAACTGAGAAATTATTATAATCTGTGTTCTCAATTCTGGAGTGCACTCCAGATATCAGAACAACGGTTTACCACCCTATCAATTACCAGTGCTCAAACTTTATTAAATTTCATGCAAATTCGAGTCTCTTTGTGATTTTAAATCACTTTACACACACACATACACATTTATTTTATAAATAAGAATATACAATAAAAGTTATGTTTTAATCAACTAAACCCAAACTCTTTCCAGGATGATGTTTCTTTACTAAGGGGTAGTTGAAGTGCTATTTAAGTGCATTCTTTTGAGTCTAAACCCCCTGTGGGATTCTTCTGACTTAATTTGGCAATTGTTTTGTGCACAAGCACTCTAGCTCATAAGAAATTGAATTGAATGAATATATAATAGAGCATACCCTCCATATTTTTGTAGTGCTATTGCTTTTCTTTTTTCTTGTATCATAGTATTTATTAAGCTTACTAGATTTTTTTAGGGTTAACCATGACAGAAGAGTCTGAGTCGACCAGAGTAGCCAAAACCTCCTTTAACAAAACACGAAGGTGTTCAAGCTTAAACCTGAAGTTAACTTCTTCAACTTCAGACAAAGGATTTACACTGTCAGAATCTGAGATGTCACCCTCAGAAGCTACCGAGGTAACGTCCTCCCCAGGGTTATGAGGGAGATCAACCTGCATAGCAGCAGCTGAAACAGACACCTTACTATCTGATAAATGTTAAGGTTTTTTTTTAGTTTTTTTTACAGGAAAAGCAGATAATGCCGCAGATACCGCAGAATAAATCTGTGCAGCAAAAATCTGCAGGCAAATAAACTCCACCAGGAGGATGAGATGAATCGCAGGGCACTGCATGTGACGCCATAGAGGCTTGGGACGTATGAGGAGAAAGCAGTGGTTATGCCGGAACAGCATCATCCTGAGAGACATTATTGGACTCAGAGGGCAAAAATGTATCTTTACACTTTAGTGTTCTTACTAAACATGTAGAACAGAATTGCATAGGTAATTCAATTTGGGCCTCAAGACATAATAAACATTTGTCAAATTAATCAATGTTTTGTTCCATATCCATAGCAGCAAAAAATTAAAAATTCCCAAAGAAAAACAAAATGCTTGAAAATAAAGTGAACTGTCTTAACACTATCAGAGCGATATACGCTCAGAACCTCTACACCTCAGATATACTGAGGCGTCCTACCGTCCTCCAAAATGAGAGATAGTCAGTAGCCCACAAACCATTCCACTAACAATCTGGACTGAAGAGAAAACGCTACTACACTGCGTGTCGGAAGAGCGATTGGTCACAAACACTTAACTGCCCGAAAAAATTAGAGCCACTCTAAATAACAAGCCTCAAAAGTGCAGCATATACAAAGAGCCCCATAAACACAATTTTCCTCTTCACACACTCAAGGCCTCTTAAGTGAAATAAAAAGAAAAATAATAGTGCCAACAAGGAAACTTTTCCATACTAGGAAAAATGAACCCCTTAGTCTCTTAATGTCACATACTTAGTGCCTGCATGCTGCCACATGAAATCCTATAAATGAAGGATTAAAAATGTCCCCAAATTGCTGCAGAGTAAAATTAATCACTGAAGTGCCAGTCATCATACCTAGAAGACAAAAAGCACTTACCTGCAAACTTAACTGTCCGGCAGGAAGACAACTCACAAAGCGTGAAAGGGCACATACTCCTTACAGAGGCCTGTAGAAAAAAAAAAAGAAAAAACAGAGTAATCAACTATGGTTTTCTATACCTAGGGCAGCAATATGTTAGGAATCAAAGTAAGCACAACCCCACAACTTCCTAACTGCTTAAAAGCAATCTACAGAGATTGACGTGGATTCAGCTAAACCCAAATTCTTGCTTGCAGGGAAAGGTACCCAAAAAAGCATTCAATTCTTCAGATACCAAAACTTAACCTCCTTCATTGACAGAGGCAAAGAGAATGACTGGGAATTATGGGTAGGGGAGTGATACTTAACAGCTTTGCTGTGGTGCTCTTTGCCTCCTCCTGCTGGCCAGGAGTGATATTCCCACTAGTAATTGAATGATCTCATGGACTCTCCATATCTTAGGAAAGAAATGTTGATATCTGTGGGCATCCTCAGCTATCAGTTGTGGCATTTCCATGCATGCAGTAGAGCTACGAATAGCCTTAATGCTTCTAAAAATGATACATAAGTATGAATTGGTGGGTATAAAGCCTTGTGCTACTTAGAGTAGGTCTTACCTTCCCAGGCATCTTCCATTCCCCTAGGTTAACTTTAATTATGATAAATTTGATTAATTAAATATGTAGTAGATTCAGAAGTAATGTGAGGAAACACTTATTTAAAGAAAGGGTGATTGATTCATGGAATAAACTTCCGCAAGAACTGGTAATGACAAACACTGGGGGACTTAAGTTTGTAGAATAACCTTAAGCTTATTCCAGACTTTCTTAGATAAGTTTATACTTTTAGGCAATATCGGGCAGACTTGCTGTGCCTCTGGTTCTTATCTGCTGTCAAAATCTATATTTCTATGTTTCAAATTATACATAGCCAAGCAAGGGCAGAGAGAATAAGAAAGAGCATCACCATTAATTTTAATACAGGCAACAGACCAGAAAAAAATAACACACAGACACAAAAACTGACTTATCTGTAATTATAAATTATATTTTGTCTCATATTCATGTAATGCCATTGGAATCATGACAGGCATGTTAGTTAGGTTAACCTATGCATAGAAATAACATTATTAAAACCTAGTTATCTAAAATTAACATAAATATTAAAGTATATAAGGGGCTGATCACTATCCTTTAGAAAAAAGAATCAAATTATTTATCAGCAAAAATCCTGATAGACCTCAATGGTAATTTTTTGTGGAAAGTCAAAAGATATGCTTTTTTTTTTTTTTTTAAAGGATTGTGATTGGCCACTAAATCTGTAAACCAGGGGTCCCCCTGTCTCTACACTCTGACCATTTACTTGCTTGGCCAGCATCCGTACCCACTAGCAGTGTCACAAAGAACTGAATAATAATTCTTAATTCAGGAATAGTCCCCACATCCTAAGAGCTGAAGTGTAAAAGTAGCCAATCTCACTTTCCATTCTCTGTTTGCCAGCTTCAATATATAAATAAATACCCCTCACACACAAAGAAAGTTGACTGCCTGCTGGAAAAAATCCTGTATCTAATTGCAGAACTCAGCTAAGGGCTTCCACACTCTCTGGTGCACTGTTAGCTCTGTCCCTCTCCGTTGCGCGAAGAACTCTTCTGTGGTTTAGTCATGTAGGGTGGAGTCAAATGATGATGTGGTGGCATGACAACAGACAAGTGTCCCTCAACATAGTCAGAGCTGTCACTGAGCAGCAGTGGGTGTGTGGGATGGGAAAGTGTAGATTCTGATTGGTGATGTGCTGGGGACACGTGCTTATCCCGAAACAATTCTCGGGACACCAGGAATGGGCATTAATTACTGTGACATGTGGTCAGCCTGACTTTAGAGGAAGCATTGTGAGAAAAAAAACAATAATATATCCTGTCTGATAATCTCTAGTCACTTTTTTAAAGGATCTACAGATGCCTCAACCATTACACTATTATTTTAAATTTGCAAGGGTGACACTATTTAGCAATTTAGCCACTAACAGTTGCAGGTTCCTGAGTAACTGAACACAGCACATATTCAGCATGATTTATATTTTAGTTACATTAATAATATATTATTTAATTGAAAGCATAATAAATTATTAAAACACGTAACTTGTATATTAAGACATAAAAAAAATGTTTTAAAGTGTATTTTCCACCAATTCTCTAATAAACACTTTAAAATGAACCAAAATTAATTAAAATAAAAACATCAATTAGTTATTTGCATATTTTATTTTTCTTTTTTTTTTTTTATTTCCAACTTAACACATCTGGCATATTTTACATCTTTGCAATAAAACATGGTTACAATAGCTTAAGGAATTTATATATCCAAAATATTTCACCATGATTTCAAGATGAAATGAACTTATCTCCCAGATGCTCAATATCCCCTACTCTAAGCTACAACTCAAGATATTGCTTACAGACTGGTGATGAATAACTTAATATTTAGTTTGATTCCTGAAAGTTTTTAGGAATCTTTTCTTTTTTTTTTTTTTTAATACAAACAGCAATGTAGAAGAAAGTCAGTGGTAAAACTTACTAATACAAGGTGAGGAACAAATAATTAATCACATCAATAAATAATGATATGTTTCTGGTGCAAAGTGCCAAATACAATTAGTCCATTGTTTCATTTGATGTTCTTTTCATTTTTAAATAAATGACTGCAAGTGAGTGTATGTTCTGAGAAAATGACATTCCTGTTACATGCCTCATATCCCTACCGACACAATATGTACATCTATGACAATACAGTCACCAAATATACAAAGAATAAACAAGTGTATTTACCCCTGGTTGTCTCAGTTTAACAGTACAATGTGCAGGAAATTATTTTGACAGCCACCACTGCAGTATTGTAAATATAAAGCATTACTCTGGGAATGTGGTTTAGGTGAATATACCACCATAAAGTAACAGATTAACACTAATCAGTTAATATACGAGAGCCTACGTTGGTATGAAATAAAGCAATATCTTTTAAATTAAAACATTAAAATGAGTCTCTTAACCTGTTACCCTATTTAGGGTACAAAGGTTTGAACTATGAGCTCCCAACGACTGGCACTATGAAATGTAAGACTCATACTCAGTAAATATCAGAACTGTTTTTCATAATGATCATAAATAAATAAGAGAAATATTACAGTAATTAGTTCTTCTTTCATGAAAGACTTATGGCAAACCATGGCTTCATATCCCTAAGTTTCAAAAGTTTAAGGGACTTCATTAAAAAGGGGTAAAAGAAAAAAAGTGCAAAGCATATTTTGGTGTAAATGGTAAAATTATCAGAAAATATAACCCAAATTCAACCTTTTAATACAAGCTGCACCATTTTGTTTCTGTGATATACCTGCTCCATCAAGACGACAGGTTTGAAGTACAAGCACGTTGTAGCTCCACGATAAAATTAGGAAACTTTTTTTTTTTGTTCTTTATACAAGGTTTTACTTTTACAAAAGCATCCCTTTTAAAGTTAAGATGTGCATCTGATGTACAAAGTATCAAACATTGTTTTCACAGCTTGAAAAGAGGCTGGAAGTGGGATTTAAGCTAAACACCATAACAGCTGGACATGTGGTCCTTCAGAATGACCAAGTCTCTGTGATGAGTCCTACCACCTTTTCCAAAATTAAGTTGAAATGATTACCAAAACATCTCCTAATCCTCATATTTTACATGATACAAGCTTGCTCTTAGCAGCTGGTGTTCAGTTTTGAAAAACACATAAAGTAAAATGGTTGCTGACTACAATGTACAGCTATTGCTGGGTGTGATGGAATGTACAACGGAGGTCAATGCAGACTTGGTTTTCCACCAGAGATGACGACGCTTTCTCACTGCACCACTTGTGCTCTCAGCCTCTACTTGGCTTTCAGCTCTTCAACCTTCCTTTAATATCTGTTCTGATGTTCGTAATGCCACCGATTAAAATCTATATTGAAAGCTACAATGCTACCAGAAGCCATGCCAGTAATCAGAGTCCTACAAAAAAGAAAGACATCGAACATAAATAAAATAATACACACAGAAAGTATATTCCAGTAAAAGTAAAACATATTACTATAAGCACAACTATTGCCATGAACGTTGTAATATTATGTCTTGGTTCTTTTTGCGTTTACTGTACTTATATATAAATTAGAGGTGTGTCCCTCTCCACCAATAGAGATGATGCAATTGTCATTATAAGCCAGTTGTGTGCTTACTGTCAATTTTTTATTTATCAAATAGATTTTACGTAAGCTTTTCATAAAAAAAAAAAAAATATATATATATATATATATACACACAGAGAAAAGCATTACTGGGCTAAAAAGCTGCACCCAGGTGGTAAATCGCCATAGAACAGGCTAACAATGTTATTGAGCCAGTTGTTCGTTCCTGTGAGTGCACTTCTCTCTGTATATATATATATATATATATATATATATATATATATATATATATATATATATATATAAAAATATAAATATATATTAGGTTTATGTACTTTAATATACATCACAGAAAATTGTAGACCTTTTTGTCCCTGTTTGAAAAAAAAATCTTGCTAAAAGTAGAATATGCTAAAATCATATACTACTCAAATTTGCTTCGCTCTCTTGGAATCCTTTATGGAAGTGTACAATTAGGGAGGCTCATAGGAGCTCAAGAGGGTGTACGTGTCTTTACACTCTATGCTATCACTGTTTACAGCAATGTCTGTAGCAGTGTTATACATTGTTGCAACAACTGCTACAATAGAATATTAGACATATGCACCCTCCGGAAAATGCTAAATAGACATGCGCACTCCCAAGAAAGTATGACCCTAGGTTTACTCTTCAACAAAGGATACCATGAGAAAAAAATTTGATAACAAAGATTTTTTTTGTTTTTTGTTTAAATTGTGCACACTATATGAATCATGAAAGTATTTTTTTCTTTATTGTGATTAGTGTAAATTAAAAAATAAAAATGCACAAAACATTTTCTATTTTTATAGTTTAAATTGTCAGTGGTCAATGAGATACCAGAGAAAACTGATAATTAAAAATGAAAAACAAAACATAAAATAAGAATAAACTCATAGTAAAACAGGTAAAACTATGCATTGCTCCCTATAATAACCATAAACGTATCTTTTGAGCTTGAACAGTCATGCTGATTGGAGTAGCCATGCTAGTAATGTAGTAAGTAGCAATGCCTTCTACTGGACTGAAATTGTAAACTCCATCATATTTATCAGTATTGCTTGTTAATGTCTTTAAAGGGACAATAAACCCAATTTTTTTCTTTCATGATTTAGAAAGAGCATGCAATTTTAAACAACTTTCTAAATTACTTCTATTATCTAATTTGCTTCATTCTCTTGATTTTCTTTGCTGAAAAGCATATCTAGATGGGCTCCGCAGCTGCTGATTGGTGGCAGCACATAGATGCCTCGTGTGATTGGCTCACCCATGTGCATTGCTCTTTCTTAAACAAAGGATATCTCAAGAATGAAGCAAATTAGATAATATAAGTAAATTGGAATGTTGTTTAAAATTGTATTCTCTATCTGAATAATGAAAGAATACAGATTAGATTAAAAATCTATGCCCAAAATGGAAGGAAGAAATAGATAATCCCTTTATTACCCAATCCCCTGCTTTGCATAACCAACACAGTTATATTAATATACTTTTTACCTCTATAATTACCTTGTATCTAAGCCTCTGGAGACTTCCCCCTTATCTCAGCAATTTTTACATTTAAAGCCAATTAGTGCAGGTTCTTGCATACCTCCACGGGATTAAGCACAATGTTATGTATATGGCACACATAAACCAGCACTGACTGGCTGTGAAAAGCTAATAAAATGCACTGAAAAAAGAGGCGGCCTGCAAGGGTGTAGAAACAGGGAGAGATTTAGAGGTTCAGAGGTTATTAAGTATTTTAATATAACCGTGTTGGTTGTGCAAAGCTGGGGAATGGGTAATAAAGGCGTTATATATCTTTTTAAGCAATAAAAAAAATCATTAGAGGATCTAAAAGTTGCATTTTTAGGAGAGTACTTCGAAATGTCAGTTTTTGTTGTTGTGTTTTTGTTTACACAAACTACTTTTTGTGCTTATGCAAGCCTGCCCCTGTCAACCAATAGCGCTCAGCGAGCAATCCGTTCTACACAAACATACATTTCCTGTTAGCTTTCAATAGCAATAGGGCCATATAGCATTTGGCTTAATATCGGTTTCTAAAAAAAAAAACTTTAAAAGTTTTAAAAAGCAGTTATCTGGATTATCTGCAGTGTCTTCTTTTTATAAAGTAGCAAGAGTCATATTTGTGCCCTTTTATTAACTGTAGAAGTTGGTTCAGTTGCTTTACTCACCTCTGATCATGTGACAGATCCATTGCTCTAATTCCGGCATCGCAGCCAGGATAAATATAGAGCTGTTTAAAATCACAAGCTTGCCAAACCTCCACAACACCATTATCCCCGCCTGTCACAAGATTCTGCCCATCGCTGCTCAGAAGAATTGCCTGGATAAAATACAATGTACCATTCATTAAAAACATTCGGATGCGCTGAAGACCAGATCTGATTATCTAGATATCTGCATTTGTAGTGCGATATATATAGACTAAGTGATATATATACTGTAGATAAGTAAGCAAAAATGAATGGACTACACATTTAATTTAACCCTTGTGTGCACTACACAGTACAAGAAATAAAACTTTAGAGTGTAAACACAAAGCACTAAATTTCACAGTGTAACATCTCAGTTTGTTTACTTTGAATATAACAATTTAAGTAAATATCTCTGAGAAAACAAAATGGCAGAAAACACAAACCAAACTGCAGCAGCAGCTGTCTATTGATTAGCTCCAGGTAAAAGCTGAAATGTTTCAAGTATAGCCTATTGTAAAAATGTATTTTTTTTTAACTGGTACTCACCCTGGTTGAATCATTAGTTTCCATTTGGCCAAGAAGTTTTCCATTGATGCTGAAATTGCAAAACCGCCCTCTTTCATAGTATATAATGCAATGACCCTCACTAGACACTGAAATTAAGCGAGGGTACAAACAGTTGTCTGGGCCTTCCAGTGCTCTTAGCAGATCTCCAGTGATGGTATGAACTAGACATGGGCCTTCTGCAAAACAGGAAGTACAAAAGATAAGCCAACCAGATGTAATGATTAGTTAAGTGTTACAACACTAAAAAACTACAGTAAAAAAGCAGATGAAATAATATACCTAGTGTTTAACAAAACAAGGCCTGTTTTAATGTATCTGTTACCATGGACATGCAGTAACTTTCTGATGTCAAGTGTGTATAAACCTTAACAAAACCAAAAACAAAACAACCCAAAAGGAAAGCATTTTCAGGATCCAATTCAGCTGTATATTACAGCCCTGCCCTATTTTGAACATCATAGTTGAAAAAAAACCAATGTATGTTTACCTGATAAATGTATTTATTTCCGGAGATGGCGAGTCCGCGGCTTGAGTAATTACTGTTGGGAATATCACTCCTGGCCAGCAGGAGGAGGCAAAGAGCACCACAGTTAAAGTATCACTCCCTTACTCACAACCCCCAGTCATTTGACCGAAGGGAAATAGAGAAAAAGGAGTAACAGAAGGTGTATAGGTGCCTGAGGTTCTAGTCTAAAGAACAATTCTCTTAAAATAAAGGGTGGGGCCGTGGACTCACCATATCCAGAATAAAATAAATGTATCAGGTAAGCATACATTTTGTTTTCCTTTCCAAAGATAGGGTGAGTCCATGGCTAGAGGACACAGATAAATAGAGAGGGACAAGACAGGCAGTTCTAAACAGAAGGCACCACCGCTTGAAGAACCTTTCTCCCAAAAGGAGTCTTAGCCGAGGCAAAAGTATCAATTTTGGAAAATGTGGAAAAAGTATGTAAAGAAGACAAAGTTGCAGCCTTGCAAATTTGTTCCACAGAAGCTTCATTTTTGAAAGCCCAAGAAGAGGAAACAGCTCTTGTGGAATGAGCCGTAATTCTCTCAGGAAGCTGCTGTCCAGCAGTCTCATAAGATAAACGAATTATACTTTTTAACCAAAAAGAGTAGTAGCAGTAGCTTTCTGACCTTTTCGTTTCCCAGAGAAACAAAGAGGGCAGAGGACTGGCAAAAATCCTTATTCGCCTATAAGTAGAATTTAAGAGCACGTACAACATCCAAATTGTGTAACAAACATACTTTGGAAGAAGAAGGATTAAGACACAGAAGGAACAACAATTTCCTGATTGATATTTCTATTAGAAACAACCTTAGGACGGAAACCTAACAGTACGAAGAACCGCCTTATCGTTATGAGAAATAAGATAAGGGGTATCACACTGCAGATCTGAGAGTTCTGAGACTCTTCGAGCAGAAGAGATAGCAACAAGAAACAAAACCTTTCAAGAAAGCAACTTGTCTATGGAATGTAATGGCTCAAACGGAGCCAGCTGTAAAACTTTAAGAACAAGGTTAAAAGGACACTGAACCCAATTTTTTCTTTTGTGATTCAGATAGAGCATGACCTTTTAAGCAACTTTCTAATTTACTCCTATTATCAATTTTTCTTCATTCTCTTGCTATCTTTATTTGAAATGCAAGAATGTAAGTTTAGATGTCGGCCCATTTTTGGTGAACAACCTGGGTTGTTCTTGCTGATTGGTGGATAAGTTCATCCACCAATAAAAAGTGCTGTCCATAGTGCTAAACTAAAAAAAAAGCTTAGATGCATTCTTCTTCAAATAAAGATAGCAAGAGAACGAAGTAAAATTGATAATAGGAGGGTACTGACTGACAGACTGACAATCTCTTCTCTAGGCCTTCCTGAAGAAAAGATAAAATTCTAGGAATTTTAATTCTACTCCAAGAGAAGCCCTTGGATTCACACCAATAAAGATATTTACGCAATATCTTATGGTAAATCTTTCTAGAAACAGGCTTGCGAGCCTGAATAATGGTCTCAATGACCGACTCAGAAAAAACACGTTTAGACAGAATTAAGTGTTCAATCTCCAAGCAGTCAGCTTCAGAGAAACGAGATTTGGATGAAGGAAGGGACCATGAATCAGGAGGTCCTTCTTCAGAGGTAGTCTCCAAGGTGGGAGAGATGACATCTCCACTAGGTCTGCAAACCAGATCCTGCAAGGCCACCCAGGGGCTATTAGAATCACTGATGCCCTCTCTCATGTTTGATACGAGCTATGACTCGTGGAAGCAAGATGTTGATGGGAAGAGTAGACTCCTCCCGAGTCCAAAGGCCCTGAGCATTTAACGAGTTCCAAACTGCTCCCCAGCCCAGCAGGTCATAATTACCCGGGAAGGTCTCTGAAAGCATGTGCCCTGAAACAGATGTTCCTGAGAAATCCACCATGGGAGAGAGTCCCTTGACAACTGATCTAACTCTATTCTCTGAGATAGATCTGCATGGTTGCCATTCCACTGTCTGAGCATGCACAACTGGAGAGCTTTCACATGGAATCGAGCAAAAGGAATGATGTCCATGGAAGCCACCATTAGACCGATTACCTCCATACATTGAGCCACTGAAGGATGAGAAGTAGTCGGAAGAGAGAGACGCAAGAGGAAATGATTTTATTTTTCCTGACCTATGTCACAAAAATCTTTATCAATAGAGAATCTATTATGATTCCTAAGAACACTACTCTTGTAGCTGGGGAAAGGGAGCTTTTTTCCAGATTCACATTTCATCCGTGGGAACGAAGAAAGACAACAATATCTCTGTGTGAGATTTTGCTTGTCGAAAAGATGGCGCCTGAACCAATATGTCATCCAGGTAGGGTGCCACCGCAATTCCACGAGAACGGATCACTGCTAAAAGAGCCCCCAGAACCTTTGAAAAAATTCTGGGAGCCATGGCTAGACCAAATGGAAGGGCCACGAACTGGAAATGTTTGTCCAGAAAGGCAAATCTCAGGAATATGTGATGGTCCATGTGAATAGGAACATGAAGATACGCATCCTTTAGGTCTACGGTTGTCATGAACTGACCCTCTTGTACTAAAGGAAGAATGGAGCGTATAGTCTCCATCTTGAAGAATGGAACTTTGAGAAACTTGTTGAGACACTTCAAGTCTAGAATGGGATGGAAAGTTCCCTCTTTTTCGGGAACCCCAAATAGGTTGGTGTAGAACCCGAGACCCTGTTCCTGCACTGGAACTGGAACTATCACTCCCGGGGAGGAAAGATGTTGTATACATTTCAAGAACGACTCTCTCTTAATCTGGTCTGCAGATAATCTTGAAAGAAGGAATCTGCCTCTGGGAAGAAAAGTCTTGAATTCCAATTTGTAACCCTGGGATACTATGTCCACAGTCCAGGGATCTGGGACATCTTGTATCCTGGCTTGAGAGAACTGAGAAAGTCTGCCCTCCACCTGATCCAATCCCAGATCGAGGGAAAACCCTTCATGCTGATTGGGAATCAGCTGTGGGTTTATTTGATTGTTTTCCCTTGTTCCAAGACTGATTGGGTTTCCAAGAAGACTTGGATTGTTCCTGCTTGGAAGAAAGAAGGGGAAGGCTTTCCTCTAAAGTTACGAAAGGAACGAAAATTACTCTGACATCCTTTAGGCCTATTCTTCTAATCTTGAAGTAGAAAAGACCCTTTTCCACCCGTAATATCAGACATCATTTCTGCCAAACCGGGTCCAAACAAGGTTTTGCCCTTGTAAGGAATCGCCAGAAGCTTGACTTTAGAGGAAGCATCCGCAGACCAGGATTTCAACCATAACGCCCTGCGGGCTAGGACAGCGAAACTAGAAGTTTTAGCTCCTAGTCTAACAACCTATAAAATGGCATCTGCAATAAAGGAATTGGCCAATTTAGGATCTTTAATCCTATCCTGAATTTCATCCAAGGAAGTCTCTACTATAAGAGAATAATACATATGTCAAACCAATAATATACTGCACAAGTCACGGTAGCAATACACACCGCAGGTTGCCATTGGAGACCTTGATGAACATACATCTTTTTCAAATAAGCCTCCAGCTTCTTGTCCATTGGATCCTTAAAATAGCAGCTATCCTCAATAGGAATAGTGGTTCTCTTAACTAAAGGGGAAATAGCCCTTTCAAATTTGGGTACAGTATACCAAGGGTCTTTAATGGAGTTCTCGGCAGGAAACATTTTCCTAAAAATGGGAGATGGGAAAAAGACACCCCTGGTTTCTCCCATTCCTGTGAAATAATCTCCCTAGCACGGCCCGGCAAAGGAAAAACCTCCAAAGTGGAAGGTTCATCAAATAAACTATTAAGTTTACTATATATCTTAGGAGTGACAATGACAGGGGTATCATAGTCATCTAAAGTAGCTAAAAAAGGTGTTCAAGCTTAAATCTGAAGGATACCACCTCAGTCTCAGAAGAAGGGATTATACTGTCTGAATCTGAGATTTGACCCTCAGAAAGTCCCGATGTATCTTCCTCCTCAGACTTATGAGAAAGGGCAACTTGGGAAGCAGAACTAAGGAAAGGCACCTTACTTTCTGTATTTCTAGATTGCGTTTTCCCTGTAATCTGGGAATGGCAGCTAATGCCGCAGATACAGCTGAAGTTACCTGGGCAGCAATTTCTGCTTTTAAATAAACTCCACTAGGAGTTATAGTGGAATCGCAGGGCACTGCATGTGATGCCATTAAAGCTTAGGACGTAGCAGGAGAAAGCTGAGGTATTATTTTAACAGCATCATCCTGAGAGACATTAGGCTTACCTTTATTTTGCAACGTTTTCTTGACACATGAAGAACAAAATTGCATAGGAGCTGCAATTTGTGCATCTAAACATATTAAGCATGAATTCATGAGAGAAGGCTCTTGCTCCATATCAGACATGTTGTGAAACAGTAAATAAACTTGTACAGATAAGTTTCAAAGATTTTAATATTCAATTAAAATAAGCTAAGGAAAAAATACACTTTAAATTGTATCCCAAATTAGGATCTAACCCCAGCTAAAATTATGTGAGAAAAGTTAAGAAAAAACATTTAATAAACATCAAATAAACTTCTAAAATACCCCTCAGGCAACCTCACACCTCAATTACTGAGGTGCCTTACCGCTACCAATTAAGACTGGATCATCCAGAAATGGAGAAAAACAACTTTTCCCTCAGAAACATTGTGAAGTAAAGACGGTCATTTGACCGCAACTGCCAAGCTCAAATTACTGCTGCGACACAGAGAGGCACTAAAAATAGCTTCCTGGTATACTGAGTACCAGAAATAACCATTTTTTCAAACCGGACAGTTTAAAATGTTGCATTGTTTTATTTTAAAGCAAAGGGGAAATGAATAAGCTGCTGAAATAGAATATTCAGCCTTACTTTCAGTTTAAACTTAAATTGTTTTATCAAGTAAATATGTGTCAGAAAAACATAATTTATGCTTACCTGATAAATTTATTTCTCATGTAGTGTATCCAGTCCACGGATCATCCATTACTTGTGGGATATTCTCCTTCCCAACAGGAAGTTGCAAGAGGATCACCCACAGCAGAGCTGCTATATAGCTCCTCCCCTCACTGCCATATCCAGTCATTCGACCGAAACAAGCTGAGAAAGGAGAAACCATAGGGTGCAGTGGTGACTGTAGTATAATTAAAATTTAGACCTGCCTGAAAAGGACAGGGCGGGCCGTGGACTGGATACACTACAAGAGAAATAAATTTATCAGGTAAGCATAAATTATGTTTTCTCTTGTTAAGTGTATCCAGTCCACGAATCATCCATTACCTGTGGGATACCAATACCAAAGCTAAAGTACACGTTTGATGGGAGGGACAAGGCAGGAACTTAAACGGAAGGAACCACTGCCTGTAGAACCTTTCTCCCAAAAACAGCCTCCGAAGAAGCAAAAGTATCAAATTTGTAAAATTTGGAAAAAGTATGAAGGGAAGACCAAGTTGCAGCCTTGCAAATCTGTTCAACAGAGGCCTCATTTTTAAAGGCCAAGGTGGAAGCCACAGCTCTAGTAGAATGAGCTGTAATCCTTTCAGGAGGCTGCTGTCCAGCAGTCTCATAGGCTAAACGGATTATACTCCGAAGCCAAAAAGAAAGAGAGGTTGCCGAGGCCTTCTGACCTCTCCTCTGTCCAGAGTAAACAACAAATAGGTTAGATGTTTGGCGAAAATCTTTAGTAGCCTGTAAGTAAAACTTCAAGGCACGGACTACGTCTAGATTATGCAAAAGACGTTCCTGCTTTGAAGAAGGATTAGGACATAATGATGGAACAACAATCTCTTGATTGATATTCTTGTTAGAAACCACCTTAGGTAAAAACCCAGGTTTTGTACGCAGAACAACTTTATCTGAATGAAAGATCAGATAAGGAGAATCACAATGTAAGGCAGATAACTCCGAGACTCTTCGAGCCGAGGAAATAGCCATCAGAAAAAGAACTTTCCATGAAAGAAGTTTGATATCAATAGAATGAAGGGGTTCAAACAGAACCCCTTGAAGAACTTTAAGAACCAAGTTTAAGCACCATGGAGGAGCAACAGGTTTAAACACAGGCTTAATTCTAACTAAAGCCTGACAAAATGCCTGAACGTCTGGAACTTCTGCCAGACGCTTGTGTAAAAGCATAGACATAGCAGAAATCTGTCCCTTTAAAGAACTATCTGATAATCCTTTGTCCAAACCCTCTTGGAGGAAGGACAATATCCTAGGAATCCTAACCCTACTCCATGAGTAATTCTTGGATTCACACCAATGAAGATATTTACGCCATATCTTGTGGTAAATTTTCCTGGTGACAGGCTTTCGTGCCTGTATTAAGGTATCAATTACTGACTCGGAGAATCCACGCTTTGATAGGATCAAGCGTTCAATCTCCATGCAGTCAGTCTCAGAGAAAGTAGATTCGGATGATTGAAAGGACCTTGTATTAGAAGGTCTTGTCTCAGAGGCAGAGTCCATGGTGGAAAGGATGACATGTCCACTAGGTCTGCATACCAGGTCCTGCGTGGCCACGCAGGCGCTATCAATATCACCGATGCTCTTTCCTGTTTGATTTTGGCAATCAGACGAGGGAGCAGAGGAAACGGTGGAAACACATAAGCCAGGTTGAAGAACCAAGGCGCTGCTAGAGCATCTATCAGTGCCGCTTCTGGGTCCCTGGACCTGGATCCGTAACAAGAAAGTTTGGCGTTATGGCGAGACGCCATGAGATCCAATTCTGGTTTGCCCCAACGGAGAACCAATTGAGCAAACACCTCCGGATGGAGTTCCCATTCCCCCGGATGAAAAGTCTGACGACTTAGAAAATCCGCCTCCCAGTTCTCTACACCTGGGATATGGATCCCTGACAGGTGGCAAGAGTGAGTCTCTGCCCAGCGAATTATCTTGGAGACTTCTGACATCGCTAGGGAACTCCTGGTTCCCCCTTGATGGTTGATGTAAGCCACAGTCGTGATGTTGTCCGACTGAAATCTGATGAACCTCAGTGTTGCTAGCTGAGGCCAAGCCAGAAGAGCATTGAATATTGCTCTTAACTCCAGAATATTTATTGGGAGGAGTTTTTCCTCCTGAGTCCATGAACCCTGAGCCTTCAGGGAGTTCCAGACTGCACCCCAACCTAGAAGGCTGGCATCTGTTGTTACAATTGTCCAATCTGGTCTGCGAAAGGTCATACCCTTGGACAGATGGGCCCGAGATAACCACCAGAGAAGAGAATCTCTGGTTTCCTGATCCAGATTTAGTAGAGGGGACAAATCTGTGTAATCCCCATTCCCCTGACTGAGCATGCATAATTGCAGCGGTCTGAGATGCAGGCGCGCGAATGGCACTATATCCATCGCCGCTACCATTAAGCCGATTACTTCCATGCACTGAGCCACCGTGGGGCGCGGAATGGAGTGAAGAACACGGCATGCATTTAGAAGTTTTGATAACCTGGACTCCGTCAGGTAAATTTTCATTTCTACAGAATCTATTAGAGTCCCTAGGAAGGAAACCCTCGTGAGAGGAGATAGAGAACTCTTTTCTTCGTTCACTTTCCACCCATGCGACCTCAGGAATGCCAGAACTATCTCTGTATGAGATTTGGCAATTTGAAAGCTTGACGCCTGTATCAGGATATCGTCCAGGTAAGGAGCCACCGCTATGCCTCGCGGTCTTAGGACCGCCAGAAGTGAGCCCAGAACCTTTGTAAAAATTCTTGGGGCTGTAGCCAACCCGAATGGAAGAGCTACAAATTGGTAATGCCTGTCTAGAAATGCAAACCTCAGGAACTGATGATGATTCTTGTGAATCGGAATGTGAAGGTAGGCATCCTTTAAGTCCACTGTGGTCATGTACTGACCCTATTGGATCATGGGTAAAATGGTTCGAATAGTTTCCATCTTGAATGACAGAACTCTGAGGAATTTGTTTAGGATCTTTAAATCCAAAATTGGTCTGAAGGTTCCCTCTTTTTTGGGAACCACAAACAGATTTGAATAAAACCCCTGTCCTTGTTCCGTCCGCGGAACTGGATGGATCACTCCCAATACAAGGAGATCTTGTGCGCAGCTTAGGAATGCCACTTTCTTTATATGGTTTGCAGATAATCTTGAAAGGTGAAATCTCCCTTGTGGAGGAGAAGCTTTGAAGTCCAGAAGATATCCCTGAGATATGATCTCCAACGCCCAGGGATCCTGAACATCTCTTGCCCACGCCTGGGCGAAGAGAGAGAGTCTGCCCCCTACTAGATCCGTTGTCGGATAGGGGGCCGCTCCTTCATGCTGTCTTAGAGGCAGCAGCAGGCTTTCTGGCCTGCTTGCCCTTGTTCCAGGACTGGTTAGGTTTTCAGGCCAGCTTGGATTGAGCAAAAGTTCCCTCTTGTTTTGAAGCAGAGGAAGTTGATGCTGCACCTGCCTTGAAATTTCGAAAGGCACGAAAATTAGACTGTTTGGCCTTTGATTTGGCCCTGTCCTGAGGAAGGGTATGACCCTTACCTCCAGTAATGTCGGCAATAATTTCTTTCAAACCAGGCCCGAATAAGGTCTGCCCCTTGAAAGGAATGTTGAGTAATTTAGACTTTGAAGTCACATCAGCTGACCAGGATTTGAGCCATAGCGCCCTACGCGCCTGGATGGCGAATCCGGAATTCTTAGCCGTTAGTTTAGTCAAATGAACAATGGCATCAGAAACAAATGAGTTAGCTAGCTTAAGAGTTCTAAGCTTGTCAACAATTTCAGTCAATGGAGCTGTATGGATGGCCTCTTCCAGGGCCTCAAACCAGAATGCCGCCGCCGCAGCAGTGACAGGCGCAATGCATGCAAGCGGCTGAGAAATAAAACCTTGTTGAATAAACATTTTCTTAAGGTAACCCTCTAATTTTTTTACCATTGGATCTGAAAAAGCACAACTGTCCTCAACTGGGATAGTGGTACGCTTTGCTAAAGTAGAAACTGCTCCCTCCACCTTAGGGACAGTCTGCCATAAGTCCCGTGTAGTGGCATCTATTGGAAACATTTTTCTAAATATAGGAGGTGGGGAAAAGGGCACACCGGGCCTATCCCACTCCTTACTAATAATTTCTGTAAGCCTTTTAGGTATTGGAAAAACATCAGTACTCACCGGCACTGCATAGTATTTATCCAGCCTACACAATTTCTCTGGCACTGCAATTGTGTCACAGTCATTCAGAGCAGCTAATACCTCCCCAAGCAGTACACGGAGGTTCTCAAGTTTAAATTTAAAATTAGAAATCTCTGAATCAGGTCTCCTCAATTCAGATACGTCACCCACAGACTGAAGCTATCCGTTCTCAGGTTCTGCATATTGTGACGCAGTATCAGACATGGCTCTTACAACATGTACGCGCTATGTATCTTGTCTAACCCCAGAGCTATCGCGCTTGCCTCTCAATTCAGGCAATCTGGATAATACCTCTGACAGGGTATTATTCATGATTGCAGCCATGTCCTGCAAAGTAATCGCTATGGGCGTCCCTGATGTACTTGGCACCATATTAGCGTGCGTCCCTTGAGCGGGAGGCAAAGGGTCCGACACGTGGGGAGAGTTGGTCGGCATAACTTCCCCCTCGACAGACCCCTCTGGTGACAATTATTTTATAGATAAAGACTGATCTTTACTGTTTAAGGTGAAATCAATACATTTAGTACACATTCTCCTATGGGGCTCCACCATGGCTTTTAAACATAATGAACAAGTATCCTCTGTTTCAGACATGTTTGTACAGACTAGCAATGAGATTAGCAAGCTTGGAAAACACTTTAAAGCAAGTTAACAAGCAATATAAAAAAAAGTTACTGTGCCTTTAAGAGAAACAAATTTTGACAAATTTTGAAATAACAGTGAAAAAAGGCAGTTACACTAACAAAATTTTTACAGTGTATGTAACAAGTCAGCAGAGCATTGCATCCACTTGCAAATGGATAATTAACCCCTTAATAACAAAAACAGAATAATAAATGAAAAAAAGTTTTTTTAAACACAGTCACAACAACTGCCACAGTCTACTGTGATTGTTACCCTCCTCAAACACGACTTTGAAGCCTTTTGAGCCCTTCAGAGATGTCCTGGATCATGCAGGAAGAAGCTGAATGTCTCTGTCAGTATTTTTAGCTGCACAGAAAAGCACTAAAATAGGCCCTTCCCACTCATATTGCAACAGTGGAAAGCCTCAGGAACTGTTTCTAGGGAAAAATCAAACCAGCCATGTGGAAAAAAACTAGGACCCAATAAGTTTTGTCACCAAACATATATAAAAACGATTAAACATGCCAGCAAACGTTTTATATTACACTTTTATAAGAGTATGTATCTCTATTAATAAGCCTGATACCAGTCGCTATCACTGCATTTAAGGCTTTACTTACATTAATCCGGTATCAGCAGCATTTTCTAGCAAATTCCATCCCTAGAAAAATATTAACTGCACATACCTTATTGCAGGAAAACCTGCACGCCATTCCCTCTCTGAAGTTACCTCACTCCTCAGAATATGTGAGAACAGCAATGGATCTTAGTTACTTCTGCTAAGATCATAGAAATCACAGGCAGATTCTTCTTCTAATGCTGCCTGAGATGAAACAGTACACTCCGGTACCATTTAAAAATAACAAACTTTTGATTGAAGTTAAAAAACTAACTATAATACACAACTCTCCTCTTACTACGTCCATCTATGTTGAGAGTTGCAAGAGAATGACTGGATATGGCAGTGAGGGGAGGAGCTATATAGCAGCTCTGCTGTGGGTGATCCTCTTGCAACTTCCTGTTGGGAAGGAGAATATCCCACAAGTAATGGATGATCCGTGGACTGGATACACTTAACAAGAGAAATAAAGCCTTATAAAAACATTTTACCTTTTCTTTTTAAAAGAGTTTAAATGTTACTCTCACACATACTACAGTGCCTGCTTCATGCCCCAGTGTAACCAATACAACAGGATTATCTATGTCCCAATAAAAAAAGCAGTCTTAATTTGTTAAGTGCATGGTCTCCCTAACTGGAAGTAAAAGCACTTACCTGCTCCACCGTCCGGCATGTAGACAGTTACAAGGTATGAGAAGACACAGTTCCTCACAGAGACCTTTGAAAAAGAAAGAACAGAGTAGCCTCTGGCTTTCTAAACTAGGGCAGCAATTATTAGGAAAACGCAGTAAGTACCTCTTTTCAAGTTCCTAACTGCTTTAAAGCCACCACTACCCGACTGCAAGGAATGACTTGGAATACGGCTATACGCCAAAACTTGCTTGTAGATTAAATCAAAATTTTTCTTCAGACACCTAAACTTCACCTCCTCCATGCACCGAAGGCTAAGATAATGACTGGGGGTTGTGGGTAAGAGTGGTGCTCTTTGCCTCCTCCTGCTGGCCAGAAGTGATATTCCCAACAGTCACTACTCAAGTTGTGAACTCACCATATCTTAGGAAAGAAATAATTTTAAAATGTGTCATTAAAGGGACATTCTAATGTAAACATTCTCTATTGCATTAGATAATTTTATTTTTAAACAGATTCCATTCTGTTACCATATGTTTAGGTGTGCAATATTGACTATGGCCACCATGTATCAATATAAAGCTGTACAAAGCTCCCAGACATAGAACCTGTCCGCCCACATTTTGGGTGAGTGATGTAGCATCTGCTGCTGGAATTTAAGATTGCAGAAGCAATAAGGTGTGTAACCCTGCCCCTGCGCATGGCTCATCAATCATTTATAGGTCTTAAATAAAATTATTATGAGAATAATTGCTGGTTTTATTTTATAGTGACACTTTTTTAATTAAAATATATCCTTCAAAAAGTTAGTCAATATTTTTTTGAATTTTGATATGGTTGCATATCAAGAAGTTTAAACAGCTATAAGTTACTGCCCTTTGGAGAAAAAAAGAAATTGAAAGGGATATAAAAGTGTGCATGTGTATTTTCTTGGTATATTTTCTTAGTCAAATTAGACATTTGAAGATAGAGGTGTTGACGACTGCAGTCCCCAATTGTAATAAGTTTATCAATTTGCTAGTGTAATTACATGAAAAGCACATATGCTTATACATGAAAGTCAATATAAAGGGAAAGGCAGTAGCTACTGACATTTTGAGTACAATGAAAAGCTAAATTATTCAAAGCAAATTGCATGATATTCAGGCAAGGTCATAGGGCTATAAGAGCGGATGCCATACAGATATGTTCAACAAATACTTCAAGCAGCTCTGAACAAAATTCAGCCTTGTCATTTGAAAGTGAGAACACAGATGTAAAGAAAATGGCTGCTTTAAGCATGAGTTCCTCTTTTGTCTTTTGAACAAAAGTAGATTATCCACTCATGGTTGCATCAAAAGCAATGTGTCCCTGCATTTAAAAAAGTCACAAAAAGGGATACAACACTGTGTATAGAACATCTCCAGTAATTACTGCTTTGTACAATATTGAGTTGATTGTGTGTGTGTTACTTCTCTGATGTGCTTTTAACAGAAATCTACTTAAGTTCAGTAGTACGTAATCAATAGTCAGAACCATTTACACTTCGCCAAGAAATGCCAATCTATTCTCAGTGGTTTGTAATCAATGCAGGGAAGATAATACTGTTCACAAATGAGGAAATAAAGTATTCGAAAGCGACAAGAATAAAATAGATACAGAGTTAATATAATGTAAGCTACTGTGTTTTGAGAGTTTATAAACTCACTAATAGGCACGTGAATAAAGGGGAGATGGTAAGCTTAGTTTTGCATATACACTTGTAATATATCTATTTATTTAATGTACATGGGGACTAGACAAATGGGGAATATAAGTTGGCAGTTATGAGTTTGCATCTCATTCCTAATACATGAAGTGAAAAAAATAGTATGTTAAAATAGATCAGTGACATGCATTGTTTGTATCTAATGTATATCTGTGCATGCAACCTAGATGGAGGTGAGGCTTTTTTTTAAATTAATTTAGTTTTTAACCCCTTTGCTCCGTTAGGATGTTCCATGCCATACTAACAACACTGGTGTTTAACACCGTTAGGACGACTTGGAACGTCCTACCACATAAGGCATCCTACAGGTTCCCCCTTTGATGAAGGCAAAGATCGGCCTGGGGGCGTGCCTAGTAGGGTGGGCAGTCCCTTATGATCCGATCCTGGACTTGAAATTACATGATTTCTTAAACGATCATGTCATTTCATTTTTACTAATATTGTTTACATCAGAACTTTGTTCCGATGTGAACACTATTATTCCATCACAAAGAATGGCACAATAACTAATCTCATAGCGACTGGTCAGGCCTTGAGAAGGAAGTGAAGTGTTAAATGAACAGTAGTATCTTCTGTTAAAGCATTTTCACTAAAATCATGGCAATGTATCTAGACAGCTGATGCAAATTAATTGTATTTAAAGCTTTAGCAGGAAAACCCTTTAAAATGTACTGCGCCTCCCCCTGTTCACTGGGAGGATGATTTCAGTTAAGGCCTCTCGAATGGATAGCTTTTCTATAGCCAATACTGCAGTACCAGCATGTTCAGTATGTGTGGTTGTTTCTCCAGACAAGAACAGCTATTTCAAACAACTTACATTCCAGCAGGTAAAATAGATCATTCTCAATACATTAATGGTACAAACAATAATACATTCAGGTGCTGAAGGAAATAGCTCATCCTTCAAGTGTTCAGTTTCATCAAATATTTATAAATCTGTCTCTGTAAATTCCATCGGTGTATGAAAATACTGTATGATAATATTTACACAGTTTTTAACAATGTAGACTAAATTAAAGGATACTGACAAAGCTATGATTTAGAAGGATACATTAAATTATTTCTTACCACCCTACTTATCAGACAATGCTAAGTTTTCTCAATAAAATATTCTGGTTTATTCCCTAGATGAAATAGCTTGTAAACAAAACTGCTTTTTTATATAATACAAATATTATGTTATTTAATAACTTAAAGGGACAGTAAAGTCCATATTATACTGTCATGATTGAGATATGGCATGTCATTTTAAACATTTTTCCAATTTACTTTTATCATCAAATTTGCTTTGTTCTCTTGGTATTCTTTGTTTAAAACTAAACCTAGGTAGGTTCATATGCTAATTTTCTCTTGAAGCTCTTGAAGGCCGCCTCTCATCTCTGTGCATTTTGACAGTTTTTCAAAGCTAAAAAAGCTATGTGTGTCATATACATACACTCCTGTGGAGTCAGCACGGATTGGCTAAAATGCATGTCTGTCAAAAGAACTGAGAAAAGGGGGCAGTCCGCAGAGGCTTAGATACAAGGTAATCACAGAGGTAAAAAGCGTATTAATATAACAGTGTAAGTTATACAAAACTAAGGGATGGGTAATAAAGGGATTATCTATCTTTTTAAACAATAAAATTTTTGTGGTTGACTGTCCCTTTAAATTAAAATCACAGTAGATATCAAATGTTAATATATTCAAACAAACTAACTGCAAGCTGTATTAGTTTGTGAAAGCATGCTGTAGATAAATAACAAAAAAATAGCAAAGTAATTAAATGTTAAGATATACACCGACAGCTTGTTTTTTAAATCAAAATACTTTTTTGACAAACACCATCACCATTTGACACTAATATTAGACAAATAATATCTATGGAGACCAAAATCTGAACACAAAGGTGGACACAATTTGTACATATAAGGTGTATTAATGCTATACGCAGTCAGACAGCTTATGTGTAAAGTACAACCTAGAGATTTCATAAGCACGTCTGACATATGTCCTCTTATTTAGAAAAACTCGCTAAATAAAGCAGTATGCCAAAGCCTCACTAGTGCAAAGCCAATCAAAGGGTCTTAGAATGTTCACTGGTGTCAGGCAAAGAGAAATAGCTTGTAAGCGAATCATCTGTATGCAAATCCACCAGCCAGTTACATATTATTAATTTATGAACTTGAAAAAATATGGTTATGAAAAAATTCACATTACCATATGCTGTGCTGAAGAGTGAGGTATTGTCTTTCTTTCTTACCCATTTTTCTGTATATAAATTCTACTTTAAAAGGACATTAAACTGAAAATGGAATTCCCTATAAATGCATAGTGAAACAAATTTGCAGTGTGCTTTTATCATTTATTTTGCCTGCTCTTCCTGTCATTTGACTCTGAAAGCTGTAGTTTTCCCACTGTACCAAGAAATTGTGCTGTGCATTTAGAACCCTGGCACTCATATGAACTGCACAGTATTTGCATGAAATGTGCAGGAGCTCATTTATATTTGTCACTAATAGGCCACAGGAAATAAGATGAGATAAACAATGCTGAAGAACCCATTTCAATTGGTGTGTCATTGGACTGCAAGACAATGAACATTTTGCGGATTTTTTTTTAAGATTCTTTTTTAATTATGTGGCAGTAGGGCTGTATAATTAAGGCTGCAATTATTTATTTATTTTGGTTTCTATAAGATTATTTTAGGAGTTTATTCTATCTAGAATATATCACATATTCTTGGTTTTATAGTTCTCAAAACTGTGAATTTGTATCTGCAGAGATAAAATGTCTCTTCCTCAAAGCAAAAATGTTATAAAATATACAGGGAGTGCAGAATTATTAGGCAAATGAGTATTTTGACCACATTATCCTCTTTATGCATGTTGTCTTACTCCAAGCTATATAGGCTCGAAAGCCTACTACCAATTAAGCATATTAGGTGATGTGCATCTCTGTAATGAGAAGGGGCGTGGTCTAATGACATCAACACCCTATATCAGGTGTGCATAATTATTAATGTAGAAAAAATAAGAGGGCGCTGAAGCTAAGATCCCACCACACTTAGTAAAAATATTAAAGACAATGGTTGGAAAATAAATCACTTTACTTAACATATAATCATATAATAATACAAGATAAAGATAAAAGGACAAGAGAAAAAAGGGACGTCTCCCTTAATAAAATATGAAAAAAAATAAATTGAATTGCCACCTTTAAAAGATAAAATTGTGTGCTAGAGTTAGTAAAAATATTTACTTATATTCAATGAGCGTTATTCATCCAGTAATGATGGCTACACTTTAATGAGTAGCTACTCTTTTGAAACAATGTTCATTGTATGAGCCGATCAAAGAGGAAGACGTGTTACTGTCCATAAAACAGTTATAACATAGAGAAATTGTATTATTATTCCTTGTGTGACTCTCTATGTTATAGTTCAAACAGTCAGAATACACACCTTGGAGTAAAGATGAATAGCGATCTTTTATAAAAACTCACACTTTCGGATGTATAGCAAGTAAGCGATTTCCTCCAATGTTGTTTTGTTTTTTTCACTTGCTGGAGCTGAACCAGGTCAGCGTGTATGGAAACTGCTTGTCAGTGCAATGTGCTTAGCTGTTTGTTTCCGAAGGTGAGAAATGGAATCCACGGACCCGCACTTAGCGTGAATCACGCGCGGGTTTAAAAATTCTTCTAGGTACCTAGATAAGAAATAAGATAACAGTCCTTTGTGGGGAACAACTGGAGATCAGTCTACGCGTTTCGCCCGTTAACAGGGCTTTATCAAGGATCTTGATAAAGCCCTGTTAACGGGCGAAACGCGTAGACTGATCTCCAGTTGTTCCCCACAAAGGACTGTTATCTTATTTCTTATCTAGGTACCTAGAAGAATTTTTAAACCCGCGCGTGATTCACGCTAAGTGCGGGTCCGTGGATTCCATTTCTCACCTTCGGAAACAAACAGCTAAGCACATTGCACTGACAAGCAGTTTCCATACACGCTGACCTGGTTCAGCTCCAGCAAGTGAAAAAAACAAAACAACATTGGAGGAAATCGCTTACTTGCTATACATCCGAAAGTGTGAGTTTTTATAAAAGATCGCTATTCATCTTTACTCCAAGGTGTGTATTCTGACTGTTTGAACTATAACATAGAGAGTCACACAAGGAATAATAATACAATTTCTCTATGTTATAACTGTTTTATGCACAGTAACACGTCTTCCTCTTTGATCGGCTCATACAATGAACATTGTTTCAAAAGAGTAGCTACTCATTAAAGTGTAGCCATCATTACTGGATGAATAACGCTCATTGAATATAAGTAAATATTTTTACTAACTCTAGCACACAATTTTATCTTTTAAAGGTGGCAATTCAATTTATTTTTTTTCATATTTTATTAAGGGAGACGTCCCTTTTTTCTCTTGTCCTTTTATCTTTATCTTGTATTATTATATGATTATATGTTAAGTAAAGTGATTTATTTTCCAACCATTGTCTTTAATATTTTTACTAAGTGTGGTGGGATCTTAGCTTCAGCGCCCTCTTATTTTTTCTACATTTGTATACTTGTGACAATCTAGGGGTGATTGTTTTTAGAGTGGCCTAGGTCTACTTTAGTTATTAGCGCTATATTTCTGCACTCATCTGTGCATAATAATTAGGCAACTTCCTTTCCTTTGGCAAAATGGGTCAAAAGAAGGACTTGACAGGCTCAGAAAAGTCAAAAATAGTGAGATATCTTGCAGAGGGATGCAGCACTCTTAAAATTGCAAAGCTTCTGAAGCGTGATCATCGAACAATCAAGCGTTTCATTCAAAATAGTCAACAGGGTCGCAAGAAGCGTGTGGAAAAACCAAGGCGCAAAATAACTGCCCATGAACTGAGAAAAGTCAAGCGTGCAGCTGCCAAGATGCCACTTGCCACCAGTTTGGCCATATTTCAGAGCTGCAACATCACTGGAGTGCCCAAAAGCACAAGGTGTGCAATACTCAGAGACATGGCCAAGGTAAGAAAGGCTGAAAGACGACCACCACTGAACAAGACACAAAAGCTGAAACGTCAAGACTGGGCCAAGAAATATCTCAAGACTGATTCTTCTAAGGTTTTATGGACTGATGAAATGAGAGTGAGTCTTGATGGGCCAGATGGATGGGCCCGTGGCTGGATTGGTAAAGGGCAGAGAGCTCCAGTCCGACTCAGACGCCAGCAAGGTGGAGGTGGAGTACTGGTTTGGGCTGGTATCATCAAAGATGACCTTGTGGGGCCTTTTCGGGTTGAGGATGGAGTCAAGCTCAACTCCCAGTCCTACTGCCAGTTTCTGGAAGACACCTTCTTCAAGCAGTGGTACAGGAAGAAGTCTGCATCCTTCAAGAAAAACATGATTTTCATGCAGGACAATGCTCCATCACACGCGTCCAAGTACTCCACAGCGTGGCTGGCAAGAAAGGGTATAAAAGAAGAAAATCTAATGACATGGCCTCCTTGTTCACCTGATCTGAACCCCATTGAGAACCTGTGGTCCATCATCAAATGTGAGATTTACAAGGAGGGAAAACAGTACACCTCTCTGAACAGTGTCTGGGAGGCTGTGGTTGCTGCTGCACGCAATGTTGATGGTGAACAGATCAAAACACTGACAGAATCCATGGATGGCAGGCTTTTGAGTGTCCTTGCAAAGAAAGGTGGCTATATTGGTCACTGATTTGTTTTTGTTTTGTTTTTGAATGTCAGAAATGTATATTTGTGAATGTTGAGATGTTATATTGGTTTCACTGGTAAAAATAAATAATTGAAATGGGTATATATTTGTTTTTTGTTAAGTTGCCTAATAATTATGCACAGTAATAGTCACCTGCACACACAGATATCCCCCTAAAATAGCTATAACTAAAAACAAACTAAAAACTACTTCCAAAACTATTCAGCTTTGATATTAATGAGTTTTTTGGGTTTATTGAGAACATGGTTGTTCAATAATAAAATTAATCATCAAAAATACAACTTGCCTAATAATTCTGCACTCCCTGTACATACAGAGTTGAGATAAAGATCTTAAAGGGACATAAACCCAATCTTTTTCTTTTATAATTCAAATAGAGCAAACCGTTTTCAGATTTACTTTTGTTATCAAATGTGCATCATTCTCTTGGTATACTTTGTTGAAGGAGAGCAATGCAATGCTTGTTGCTGCACATTGGGTAAGCCAATGACATTTAATGCAGCCACCAATCAGCAGCTAGCTCACAGAAGTGTATTGTTGCTTTTGAGCCTACCTAGGTATGCATTTCAACAAAAGAATATGAAGAGAACAAAGCATATTATATGATAGACGTAAATTGGAAAGTTGATTAATGTTCTACCTGAATTATGGAAGGTAAATTTTGTCATTACTGTCCCTTTTATATCATTGTTCCCCTGCAAACTTTTCTGCAGGGGATGGATCTGCAAGAGGACCTAAGTGTGAGGAGGGAGGGGCAAGCATTAAAATGAAAGTGAAACCTATAATGATATTGCTCTAGTAAAATAAAACTATTTAGATTGTTATTATTAAGGGAATTGTTATTTTCTTACAACTATTTAAATTGTTTTTTTATTAAGGCAATTTTCTCCTTCCAATAAAGTACAGCTGAAAAGTTGATTAATAATGAATGATTAACCTATTAAACTAAAGGTAGTTCAACTCCCAAAAATGATCTATGTATTTCTAATTTATATAACCAAATCATTAATTGACTGATATAATGGAAAACTAGTTTTAAAGTAATTATTTTAAAAATGAGACCATGATTTAAAGTCTTATTGACTAATGACTTAAATTGTGATTTAAAGGGACAGTCTACTCCAGAATTGTTATTGTTTAAAAAGATAGATTATCCCTTTATTACCCATTTTACAGTTTTGCATAACCAACACTATTATATAAATATACATTTTCGCAAGCAATTACCTGACTAGTGCAAAAATATGAACATCCAGTATTGCGTGCGCGTTCACATATTCCCCCATAGAAGTCAAAGTAGAAAAAAAAACAAAAAAAAAACACCTGACTATCGTGCAAACACCATAACATATTCTCATTTGTGCTAGCCCAACATTAAAATATTTCATATTCCAATGTTCTTAAACATAATTCATATTTATTTATAATTAAATATTTCTACATATATCTGATTTTGTTTTTTAAACAAATATATATATATATATATATATATATATATAGCAAGTCCCCAGGAACCCCACGCACGGCTACTGCGTATTGAGATTCCCAAAGCAGACAAAACAAACAGGGATTTGTATCCAAACAAGCCTTTAATAGACAAGCAAAAAGCCTTATCCAAACGTTTCGGCTCTCACCAGAGCCTTTCTCAATGGAGGCCGTGCAGACTTAACAAACAGTACATATCACAATACTTATATACCCTAACACCAATACTAACTATGAAAGCAGCTGTGAGATATCACAATTAGATACCCGGTCCCCATGCGGCAAACCATATCAGTAACATCGGCGCTAGCGTGTGACGTC
This sequence comes from Bombina bombina, assembly GCF_027579735.1. Lineage (NCBI taxonomy): Eukaryota > Metazoa > Chordata > Amphibia > Anura > Bombinatoridae > Bombina > Bombina bombina. Next base: position 1,100,598,514 of record NC_069501.1, read on the forward strand.
ATCAGCCCACGACACGTGTCTGTTACGTAACTGTTACCATAGTGACAATGTAAACCAAACACACGTCAGTAACTAAAGCAGGGAAATTGGATACCCGATCACAATGGAATATACTCAAAACCTGTCAACCATAGATAATCCAAATATGTACAAACCCTAAATATATTAACAAAATATATATAACACAACATAGTGCAACCTAAATAAAAACGATCTAGTAATATTGACACTATCTATACACATAGGTATCAAGGTGTCAATACATCCTCAACAAAGTTACACAAATAATAATCTACAAATAGTAAAACATACTTGAACTATATGAAAACATTACATTCTATACTAACAATTAGACCTCTATGCAGTACAGTTTAAATACAAATAGTATAGTAGTGCTGGCACTATTTATACCCACTGGTATCATGGTGTCAGCACATTCTAAATTAATGTTCAGTGATAAACATCAACAGACATCATTTAGGCTATCCTAAGGTATTATATTCTATTTAAAAAAATACATAATATATAATTAGTAGCCATGCCATTTTTGATGCCCTAACCTCGAGCACGTATGCTCTATGCTCCAAGGAGTAGATAGAAACAACATGGCTTATAACCACCATGGATGTCATTTGCAATAGCAACAAGCAAAGTCAATATTCACATTCAGTCCCTTCAGGGATACTGTGTCAAGTGAAAAGATCCATCTTGACTCTTGTTGCAATAGTGCCAGTCCTCTGTCACCACCCCTTCGATTAGCATTGCCCTCAACATCGAGATAGAGTGACCTGCTTTCAAGAAGTGTCTGGCCACAGGCTGGTCTGACTGACCCTCATCCAGTGCCTGACATATGGCCGATTTATGATTTGCAAGTTTTTCGCAGAAAGTGGTCAGCGTTTTACCCACATAGTAAAACGAGCATGGACAGATGATGATGTATATCACAAAATCAGATGTGCAGGAGAGCCTGTGTCTGATGTTGTACCTCTTGATGGTATGAGGATGATTAAACGTACTCCCTGTCAGTAGATTATTACGGGTTACACAGCTCCAACAACAGAAGCAGCCCTGTTTGCCCCTGGGTAACCATGCCTGTTTTTTCATAATAGTGAATGGGATCATTCAAGAATGGACACAGGACAGTCTCACTATATAGCGACACACTAATACTGATGACAGACGATTGAACTTTATCACAACATATACACCGGGCACAAAAATCCTGGCCTCTATAATTAAACAAAATTGGAATATTATTTCAAAGGACAATATAGTCTCCCTTTCTACCAGACTCCACCACCGAGGTTGGTATACAAGAGAGCGAGCAACTTACGGAACCTGTTGGTGATTAATGATCCCATTCACTGTTATGAAAAACAGACATGGTTACCCAGGGGTAATCATCCTCATACCAACAAAAGGTACAACATCAGACACAGGCTCTCCTGCACATCTGATTTCATGATATACATCATCATCTGTCTGTGCTCGTTTTACTATGTGGGTAAAACGGTGACCACTTTCCACGAAAGACTCGCAAATCATAAATCGGCCATACGTCAGGCACTGGATAAGGGTCGGTCAGACCAGCCTGTGGCCAGACACTTCTTGAAAGCAGGTCACTCTATTTCGATGTTGAGGGCAATGCTAATCGATCATGTCCCACACCCTAAAAGGGGTGGTGACAGAGGACTGGCACTATTGCAATGAGAGTCAAGATGGATCTTTTCACTTGACACAGTATCCCCGAAGGGACTGAATGTGAATATCGACTGCTTGTTTCTATCGCAAATGACATCCATGGTGGTTATAAGCTGTGTTGTTTCTATCTACCCATTGGAGTATGGAGCATACATGCTCGAGGTTAGGGCATCAAAAATGGCATGGCTACTAATTTATAATGTATTTTTGAAATAGAATATAATACCTTAGGATAGCCTAAATGATGTCTATTGATGTTTATCACTGAACATTAATTTAGAATGTGCTGACACCTTGATACCAGTGGGTATAAATAGTGCCAGCACTACTATACTATTTGTATTTAAACTGTACTGCATAGAGGTCTAATTGTATAGAATGTAATGTTGTCATATAGTTCAAGTATGTTTTACTACTTGTGGATTATTATTTGTGTAACTTTGTTGAGGATGTATTGACACCTTGATACCTGTGTGTATAGATAGTGTCAATATTACTAGATCGTTTTTATTTAGGTTGCACTATATTGTGTTATATATATTTTGTTAATATATTTAGGGTTTGTACATACTTGGATTATCTATGGTTGACAGGTTCAGAGTATATTCTATTGTGATCGGGTATCCGATCTCCCTGCTGTAGTTACAGATGTGTGTTTGGTTTACATTGTCACTGTGGTAACGGTTACGTAACAGACATGTGTTGCGTTCGTGGGCTGATGACGTCACACGCTAGCGCTGATGTTACTGGGGTGGTTTGCCGCATGGGGACCGGGTATCTGATTGTGATGTCTCACAGCTGCTGTCATAGTTAGTATTGGTGTTAGGGTATATAAGTATTGTGATATGTACTGTTTGTTAAGTCTGCACGGCCTCCGTTGAGAAAGGCTCCGGTGAGATCTGAAACGTTTGGATAAGGATTTTTGCTTGTCTATTAAAGGCTTGTTTGGATACAAATCCCTGTTTGTTTTGCCTGCTTTGGGAATCTCAATACGCAGTAGCCGTGCGTGGGGTTCCTAGGGACTTGCTGTATACATCACTTAGCAGTGCACCAGGGTTGTTACTGGATGGTGTGTGCCGTTTCTCCCTACGCCTGTTTATATACATATATATTTATTTATTTTATTTATTTATAAAATATTTTACCAGGAAGGATACATTGAGATTTCTCTCGTTTTCAAGTATGTCCTGGGATCACAAAACATTGCATTGATACAATAGGGTACAATAAAATACAAAAACAATAATAAAAATACACATTATATGCAAACATTTAACATAGAGCAGGTATGAAATATTTATCCATGACAGGAGCATTCTGTTTTGAGATATGTATAGAGGGATCTCTTAAAGGATTTTAGGCTTGGGGAAGTTTTTAAAGTGTGAGGGAGGTCATTCCATAATTGTGGCGCTCTGTAGGAAAAGGAGGATCGAGCTGCTTTTTTTTTGTATTGAGGCAAGCTAAATAATGTGCTGTTATTGGATCGGAGGTTATAGGAGGTGGGAATAGCAGGGGAGAGCATTCTGCTCAGGTAGGGTGGGAGCTTCCCAGAAAGGCTCTTAAAGACAAGGCAGGAAAGATGGAGGGTGCGTCTGGATTCTAGCGACAGCCAGTTTAGTTCTTTTAGCATGTCACAATGGTGGGTCCTGTAGTTACATTGTAGCACAAAGCGGCAGAGCGAGTTATATAACGTATTTAGTTTATTAAGGTGAGTTTGCGGAGCAGGTGCATATACTATGTCCCCATAATCCAAGATAGGCATCAGCATTTGCTGTACAATCTTTTCCTTTACTGTAGGGCTGAGGCAAGATTTGTTTCTGTACAGGGCACCTAGTTTTGGATAAAGTTTAGAGGCAATTTTTTCTATGTGGAGTCCAAAAGATAGATTGGGGTCTAACAACATACCTAAGTATTTAAAAGAGTGGACTGCGGTCAGCGTGCAATTGGATTTTGTTTTGATGCGAAGATGGGAATTTTGTAATTTATGTATTTTAGGTCCCATTCCAAAGATCATTGTGACCGTTTTGTCAGTGTTTAGGAAGAGTTTGTTTTTCGAGATCCACTTTTCGACCTCTGTGAACTGGTCTTGGAGCACTGTTTCAAGCTGCAGCAGATCAGATTTGTTTGCATAGATTACCGTGTCGTCTGCGTACATGTGTACAGTTGAGGATTTGCAGACATTAGGCAAATCATTTATAAATAATGTGAATAGTAGGGGGCCGAGAATGGAACCTTGGGGAACACCACACGTGACTGGGAGAGGGAGGGAGTCAATGTTAGAGACAGAGACATATTGTGATCGATCCGATACATATGATTTAAACCAGGTTAACGGGTGATCAGCAATACCAGAGTTTTTTAGTTTGAGAAGTAGTAGGTCATGGTCCACTGTGTCAAAAGCCTTTGCAAAATCAAGGAAAATAGCTCCAGTTAGGTCTCCTTGTTCCATGGCAGTTTGGATGTCGTTGCAAACTTTTAGGAGGGCAGTTGTAGTGGAGTGATTCGGTCTGAAACCTGATTGATCAGGGGTCAGATAGTTAGAAAGTTGGTAATACTCGCATAATTGCGTATGGACGCATTTTTCTAGGATTTTTGACAATACAGGGAGCAGTGATATAGGACGATAGTTAGAAACCAAGGTTAACTCCCCACTTTTATGAATAGGCACTACTCTTGCAGTTTTCCAGAGTTTGGGTATGTATCCAGACACCAAGGATTCGTTAATTAGGGTTGCAACAGGCTTAGCAATTGCCGGCGCACTGAGCTTCAACAGCATTGCTGGGATTTGATCAGGTCCTGACTGGTTTTTCATTTTTAGATTATCGAGGTGTTTCTTAATGACATTGAAGGGTACAGGTCTAAAATTGAACTTTTCTATATTGGGTCTTTGCTGTTTTAGTGGGGCCTGATCCACATTTGTAGCTTCAGGATGCGTGCCATTTATTAGTTTGTCAATCAGGGTGGTGGAGCATCCTACAAAATAATTGTTAAAGGCATTTGCTACTTCTAAGGGGAGTTGCAGGTTTTGGTTATCCACATTGACAGTAGAGGGTTGGGAGTGGATTGGTGGATTTTGTAAGTTATTTATGAGTTTCCAAAACTTTCTAGGGTTACATATATTATTGTTCAGATTTTCACAGAAATATTGCGCCTTAGCCAATTTTGTTTGTTTAGTACATATATTTCGCCATTTTCTATATACACAGTGATCATTCATAGAGCCAGTATGCTTGAACTTTGACCACAATGAATCCCGAAATTGGTACATTTGAATGAGGTCAGCTGTGATCCAATTCAAGTGTGCTCCTTTTACTCTCACCTTACGCAGCGGTGCATGTAAATTCCAAACTTGTAGGAGTTCAGACTGAAAGAATTCAACTGCAGAGTCTAGATCTGGGATTAGGTTTAATCTGTGCCAGGGGAGGTTCTTGATGTCATTTAGAAATGATTGAAGATTAAATTTTTTGAAGGACCTGGTGATTGTAACCTTGGGAGAGGATTTAGTTGCCTTTATTTTGCGCACGCAGTACACTAAGCAGTGGTCACTGAAATTGTTAGGGAGAACACCTGCCTCCTGGATTCGGTTGGGAGAAGTGGAGAGAATCCAGTCGAGCAGGGTATGATTATGGCTTTTGATGTTTATGCGAGTTGGGGAGGAGATTAATTGCGTTAGATGCAAAGATTTAAACAGCGAGCGACAACTGTTATTTTTTGGATTCAGCCAATCGATGTTAAAATCTCCAAAAACCAAAATTTCACTTTTTGGGTTTTGAGTTATGGATTCACTAAGGAGCTGTGCTATGT